>NW_027257679.1:0-149469 GCF_043159975.1 Macaca nemestrina | reverse complement strand
TCTTTCCGGTTCTTATCTGAGGATATTTTCTGTTCCCCGTAGCCCACAATGAGCTCCCAAAGATCCCTTTGCAGAATCCACGGCAACGGTGTTAGCAAACCGCTACGAGAAGGTAAAGGTGAATCTCTGTGTGGTGGATTCAACATCACAGAGCAATTTCTGAGACAGCTTCTTTCTAGTTATTATCGGAGGATGTCTCCGTGTTCACCATGGGCCTCAATGCGCCCCCAAATATCACTTTGCAGATTCCACGGAAACAGTGTTAGCGAACGGCTTCCTGAAGACTCGGTTGTAACTCTGTATGATGAATTCACGTATCACAGAGAAGTTTCTCACGCAGCTTCGCTCACGTTTTGCATCGAGGGTATTTCAGCGTAGGCCTGAATTCGAACCAAAGTAGCCCTCCTCAGGTTCCTCAAAGACCGTGTTAAATGACTCTTCCATGAAAGGGGCGTGTAACTCTGTGAGATGAATTCTCACATCACAATCCAGTTTCTAAGACAGCTTCTTTCTCATTTTATCTGAGGATATGTCCTCTGTAAGCTTCATTGCGCTAAGAAATATGCCATGGCAGATTTCAGGAAAACTGTGTTAGCAAGTTGATCACTGAAGAGAAAACTGTAACTCCGTGAGTTGCATTCACACATCCCGACGCCGTTTCTCAAAACACTTCTTTCCTGTTTTTGTCTGAGGACATTTCCCTTTTCACCATAGGCCTCAATGAGCTCCCAAATATCCCTTTGCGGAATCCATGAAAACAGTGTTAGCATACTGCTACAAGATGGTAGAGGTGACGCTCCGTGTGGGGAATTCAACATCACAAAGCAATGTCTGAGACGGCTTCTTTCTAGTTATCATCTGAGGACGTTTCCGTTTGCACCATGGGCCCTGAATGCGCCCCCAAATATCGCCTTGCAGATTCCAGGAAAACAGTGGTAGCAAACTGCTTCCTGAAGATTCAGCTGTAACTCTGTGTGTTGAATTCACGTAGCACAGAGAAGTGTCTCACAAAGCTTCTCTCACGTTTTTAATTGGGGATATGTCCTTCCTCAGCGTAGGCCTCAATTCCATCCAAAGTAGCCCTTCTCGGGTTCCTGAGAGACAGTGTTAAACGACTGCCCCACGAAACGCCGGTGTGACGCTGGGAGATGATTTCACACATCGCAAACCAGTTTCTAAGAAAGCTTCTTTTCATTTGATCTGAGGAGATTTCCTTTGTCCCCGTAAGCTTCATTGCGCTAAGAAGCATCCCAAGGCAGATTTCAAGGAAACTGTGTGAGCAAACTGGTCACTGAAGAGAAAAGTGTCACTCTGGGAGTTGCATTCGCACATCGCAACGCAGTTTCTCAGAACGCTTCCTTCCAGTTTTTATCGGAGGCTATTTCCTTTTCCCCGTAGCCCTCAATGAGCTCCCAAATATCACTTTGCGGAATCCAGGAAAACAGTGCTAGCCAACTGCTACAAGAAGGGAAGGTGAATCTCTGTGTGGTGAATTGACACATCACAAAGCAATTTCGGAGACAGCTTCTTTCTCGTCACGACCTGAGGATGTTTCCGTTTTCACCGTGGGCCCTCAGTGCGCTCCCAGATAGCACTATGCAGATTCCACGCAAACGGTGTTAGCAAACTGCTTCGTGAAGACTAAGTGGGAACTCTGTGAGATGAATTCACGTTTCACTGAGAAGTTTCTCACAAAGCCTCTTTCCAGTTTTCATTTCACGATAGTTCCTTGGTCACCATGAGCTTCATTGCGCTGAGAAATAGCCCAGTGCAGATTGCAATCAAACAGTGTTAGCAAACGGGTCAGTGAAAAGGTGCGTGGAAGTCTAGGAGTCGCCTTCACATGTCACAATGCAGTTTCTCCGAAGGCTTCTTTCCAGTTTGTATCTGAGGACGTTTCTCTTTTCACCATATCCCTCCGTGGGCTCCCAAGAGTGGTGTAAGCCTTTGAAATGAACTCACACGTCACAAAGCTGTTTCTCAGAAAGCTGCACTCCGGTTTTTCTCGGAGGATATTCCCTTTCTCCCCACACTCTCCAAACCCATCCGAAATATCGGTTCTCAGAATCCACAAAAACAGCGCTGGGGAACGGCTCCAAGAAACAGTGATGTAACTCGGTCAGATGAAGTCACGTATCTGAAAGCAATTTCTGAGGAAGCTTCTGTCATTTTTATCTGAGGATACTTCCTTTGTCACGGTAAGCTGCGTAGCTCCAAGAAGTCTCCCATTGCGGATTTCAAGGAAACGGTCTTGTCAAACTCATCACTGAAGAGAAAAGTGTAACTCTGTGAGGTGCACTCACACAGCGCAATGCAGTTTCTCACAAAGCTTCTTGCCAGTGTGCATCTGAGGCTATTTCCTTTTCACCGGAGCCCTCAATGAGCTCCCAAATATCGCTTTGCAAATTCCACGAGAACAGTCTTCGCGAAGGGCTTCAGGAGGAGAGAGCTGCAATTCTGTGAGATGAATTCACAGATCACAAAGAAGTTTCTCAGAAAGCTTCCCTCTCCTTTGTAACGGAGGATATTTCCTTTGGCCCCGTAGTCCTCAAAGGGGTCTGAAATATCAGTTTCCAGATTCCACAGAAACAGGGGTAGCCAACGGCTCCATGAAGCACAGGTGTAATTCAGTGAGTTGAAGTCACACATCACAAAGCAGTTTCTCAGAAAGCTTCTATATTTTTGTTTTCGAGCTGAGGTTATTTGTGGTCTCGGAGCTCCACTGTGTGTCTTAGAGCAGGTTCTGCGAAAACACTGTTAGCAAGCTTCTCCATGGAAACAATGATAGAACTCTGTGAGCCGAATTCACCCACAGCAAAGGAGTTTCTGAGGAGAAACTCCTTTGAGTTTCTGAGGAGAATCCTCCCTGCGGATTTGTCTGAGTCTCGAGATTTCACGATTCACCATGGGATTCAACGCTATCCAAGATATCACTCGTGAGATTCTACAAACACAGTGCTAGCAAACTCCTCCAGGAAGGAGTGGTGTAACCCTGTGAAATGAATTCACACATCACGAAGCAGTTTCTCAGAGAGCTTCCTTCCGGTTTTTCTCGGAGGATAGTTCCTGTCCCCCTATACTCTTCAAGCCCATCCGAAATTATGAGTTCTCAGAATCCACAAAAACCGTGCTAGGAAACGGCTCCAAGACCCAGTGATGCAACTCCGGGAGCTGAGTCTCGTATCTGAAAGCAATTCCCGAGGAAGCTTCTTTCATTTCTTATCTGAGGATATTTCCTTTGTCACCGTAAGCTGCATAGCGTTGAGAAGTATCTCGTCGCAAACTTCAAGAAAACGAGGTGCTGGCAAACTGATCACTGAAGAGAAAAGTGTAACTCCGTGAGGCGCATTCACACACCGCAAGGCAGTTTCTCAGAAAGCTTCTTTCCGGTTCTTATCTGAGGATATTTTCTGTTCCCCGTAGCCCACAATGAGCTCCCAAAGATCCCTTTGCAGAATCCACGGCAACGGTGTTAGCAAACCGCTACGAGAAGGTAAAGGTGAATCTCTGTGTGGTGGATTCAACATCACAGAGCAATTTCTGAGACAGCTTCTTTCTAGTTATTATCGGAGGATGTCTCCGTGTTCACCATGGGCCTCAATGCGCCCCCAAATATCACTTTGCAGATTCCACGGAAACAGTGTTAGCGAACGGCTTCCTGAAGACTCGGTTGTAACTCTGTGTGATGAATTCACGTATCACAGAGAAGTTTCTCACGCAGCTTCGCTCACGTTTTGCATCGAGGGTATTTCAGCGTAGGCCTGAATTCGAACCAAAGTAGCCCTTCTCAGGTTCCTCAAAGACCGTGTTAAATGACTCTTCCATGAAAGGGGCGTGTAACTCTGTGAGATGAATTCTCACATCACAATCCAGTTTCTAAGACAGCTTCTTTCTCATTTTATCTGAGGATATGTCCTCTGTAAGCTTCATTGCGCTAAGAAATATGCCATGGCAGATTTCAGGAAAACTGTGTTAGCAAGTTGATCACTGAAGAGAAAACTGTAACTCCGTGAGTTGCATTCACACATCCCGACGCCGTTTCTCAAAACACTTCTTTCCTGTTTTTGTCTGAGGACATTTCCCTTTTCACCATAGGCCTCAATGAGCTCCCAAATATCCCTTTGCGGAATCCATGAAAACAGTGTTAGCATACTGCTACAAGATGGTAGAGGTGACGCTCCGTGTGGGGAATTCAACATCACAAAGCAATGTCTGAGACGGCTTCTTTCTAGTTATCATCTGAGGACGTTTCCGTTTGCACCATGGGCCCTGAATGCGCCCCCAAATATCGCCTTGCAGATTCCAGGAAAACAGTGGTAGCAAACTGCTTCCTGAAGATTCAGCTGTAACTCTGTGTGTTGAATTCACGTAGCACAGAGAAGTGTCTCACAAAGCTTCTCTCACGTTTTTAATTGGGGATATGTCCTTCCTCAGCGTAGGCCTCAATTCCATCCAAAGTAGCCCTTCTCGGGTTCCTGAGAGACAGTGTTAAACGACTGCCCCACGAAACGCCGGTGTGACGCTGGGAGATGATTTCACACATCGCAAACCAGTTTCTAAGAAAGCTTCTTTTCATTTGATCTGAGGAGATTTCCTTTGTCCCCGTAAGCTTCATTGCGCTAAGAAGCATCCCAAGGCAGATTTCAAGGAAACTGTGTGAGCAAACTGGTCACTGAAGAGAAAAGTGTCACTCTGGGAGTTGCATTCGCACATCGCAACGCAGTTTCTCAGAACGCTTCCTTCCAGTTTTTATCGGAGGCTATTTCCTTTTCCCCGTAGCCCTCAATGAGCTCCCAAATATCACTTTGCGGAATCCAGGAAAACAGTGCTAGCCAACTGCTACAAGAAGGGAAGGTGAATCTCTGTGTGGTGAATTGACACATCACAAAGCAATTTCGGAGACAGCTTCTTTCTCGTCACGACCTGAGGATGTTTCCGTTTTCACCGTGGGCCCTCAGTGCGCTCCCAGATAGCACTATGCAGATTCCACGCAAACGGTGTTAGCAAACTGCTTCGTGAAGACTAAGTGGGAACTCTGTGAGATGAATTCACGTTTCACTGAGAAGTTTCTCACAAAGCCTCTTTCCAGTTTTCATTTCACGATAGTTCCTTGGTCACCATGAGCTTCATTGCGCTGAGAAATAGCCCAGTGCAGATTGCAATCAAACAGTGTTAGCAAACGGGTCAGTGAAAAGGTGCGTGGAAGTCTAGGAGTCGCCTTCACATGTCACAATGCCGTTTCTCCGAAGGCTTCTTTCCAGTTTGTATCTGAGGACGTTTCTCTTTTCACCATATCCCTCCGTGGGCTCCCAAGAGTGGTGTAAGCCTTTGAAATGAACTCACACGTCACAAAGCTGTTTCTCAGAAAGCTGCACTCCGGTTTTTCTCGGAGGATATTCCCTTTCTCCCCACACTCTCCAAACCCATCCGAAATATCGGTTCTCAGAATCCACAAAAACAGCGCTGGGGAACGGCTCCAAGAAACAGTGATGTAACTCGGTCAGATGAAGTCACGTTTCTGAAAGCAATTTCTGAGGAAGCTTCTGTCATTTTTATCTGAGGATACTTCCTTTGTCACGGTAAGCTGCGTAGCTCCAAGAAGTCTCCCATTGCGGATTTCAAGGAAACGGTCTTGTCAAACTCATCACTGAAGAGAAAAGTGTAACTCTGTGAGGTGCACTCACACAGCGCAATGCAGTTTCTCACAAAGCTTCTTGCCAGTGTGCATCTGAGGCTATTTCCTTTTCACCGGAGCCCTCAATGAGCTCCCAAATATCGCTTTGCAAATTCCACGAGAACAGTCTTCGCGAAGGGCTTCAGGAGGAGAGAGCTGCAATTCTGTGAGATGAATTCACAGATCACAAAGAAGTTTCTCAGAAAGCTTCCCTCTCCTTTGTAACGGAGGATATTTCCTTTGGCCCCGTAGTCCTCAAAGGGGTCTGAAATATCAGTTTCCAGATTCCACAGAAACAGGGGTAGCCAACGGCTCCATGAAGCACAGGTGTAATTCAGTGAGTTGAAGTCACACATCACAAAGCAGTTTCTCAGAAAGCTTCTATATTTTTGTTTTCGAGCTGAGGTTATTTGTGGTCTCGGAGCTCCACTGTGTGTCTTAGAGCAGGTTCTGCGAAAACACTGTTAGCAAGCTTCTCCATGGAAACAATGATAGAACTCTGTGAGCCGAATTCACCCACAGCAAAGGAGTTTCTGAGGAGAAACTCCTTTGAGTTTCTGAGGAGAATCCTCCCTGCGGATTTGTCTGAGTCTCGAGATTTCACGATTCACCATGGGATTCAACGCTATCCAAGATATCACTCGTGAGATTCTACAAACACAGTGCTAGCAAACTCCTCCAGGAAGGAGTGGTGTAACCCTGTGAAATGAATTCACACATCACGAAGCAGTTTCTCAGAGAGCTTCCTTCCGGTTTTTCTCGGAGGATAGTTCCTGTCCCCCTATACTCTTCAAGCCCATCCGAAATTATGAGTTCTCAGAATCCACAAAAACCGTGCTAGGAAACGGCTCCAAGACCCAGTGATGCAACTCCGGGAGCTGAGTCTCGTATCTGAAAGCAATTCCCGAGGAAGCTTCTTTCATTTCTTATCTGAGGATATTTCCTTTGTCACCGTAAGCTGCATAGCGCTGAGAAGTATCTCATCGCAAACTTCAAGAAAACGAGGTGCTGGCAAACTGATCACTGAAGAGAAAAGTGTAACTCCGTGAGGCGCATTCACACACCGCAAGGCAGTTTCTCAGAAAGCTTCTTTCCGGTTCTTATCTGAGGATATTTTCTGTTCCCCGTAGCCCACAATGAGCTCCCAAAGATCCCTTTGCAGAATCCACGGCAACGGTGTTAGCAAACCGCTACGAGAAGGTAAAGGTGAATCTCTGTGTGGTGGATTCAACATCACAGAGCAATTTCTGAGACAGCTTCTTTCTAGTTATTATCGGAGGATGTCTCCGTGTTCACCATGGGCCTCAATGCGCCCCCAAATATCACTTTGCAGATTCCACGGAAACAGTGTTAGCGAACGGCTTCCTGAAGACTCGGTTGTAACTCTGTGTGATGAATTCACGTATCACAGAGAAGTTTCTCACGCAGCTTCGCTCACGTTTTGCATCGAGGGTATTTCAGCGTAGGCCTGAATTCGAACCAAAGTAGCCCTTCTCAGGTTCCTCAAAGACCGTGTTAAATGACTCTTCCATGAAAGGGGCGTGTAACTCTGTGAGATGAATTCTCACATCACAATCCAGTTTCTAAGACAGCTTCTTTCTCATTTTATCTGAGGATATGTCCTCTGTAAGCTTCATTGCGCTAAGAAATATGCCATGGCAGATTTCAGGAAAACTGTGTTAGCAAGTTGATCACTGAAGAGAAAACTGTAACTCCGTGAGTTGCATTCACACATCCCGACGCCGTTTCTCAAAACACTTCTTTCCTGTTTTTGTCTGAGGACATTTCCCTTTTCACCATAGGCCTCAATGAGCTCCCAAATATCCCTTTGCGGAATCCATGAAAACAGTGTTAGCATACTGCTACAAGATGGTAGAGGTGACGCTCCGTGTGGGGAATTCAACATCACAAAGCAATGTCTGAGACGGCTTCTTTCTAGTTATCATCTGAGGACGTTTCCGTTTGCACCATGGGCCCTGAATGCGCCCCCAAATATCGCCTTGCAGATTCCAGGAAAACAGTGGTAGCAAACTGCTTCCTGAAGATTCAGCTGTAACTCTGTGTGTTGAATTCACGTAGCACAGAGAAGTGTCTCACAAAGCTTCTCTCACGTTTTTAATTGGGGATATGTCCTTCCTCAGCGTAGGCCTCAATTCCATCCAAAGTAGCCCTTCTCGGGTTCCTGAGAGACAGTGTTAAACGACTGCCCCACGAAACGCCGGTGTGACGCTGGGAGATGATTTCACACATCGCAAACCAGTTTCTAAGAAAGCTTCTTTTCATTTGATCTGAGGAGATTTCCTTTGTCCCCGTAAGCTTCATTGCGCTAAGAAGCATCCCAAGGCAGATTTCAAGGAAACTGTGTGAGCAAACTGGTCACTGAAGAGAAAAGTGTCACTCTGGGAGTTGCATTCGCACATCGCAACGCAGTTTCTCAGAACGCTTCCTTCCAGTTTTTATCGGAGGCTATTTCCTTTTCCCCGTAGCCCTCAATGAGCTCCCAAATATCACTTTGCGGAATCCAGGAAAACAGTGCTAGCCAACTGCTACAAGAAGGGAAGGTGAATCTCTGTGTGGTGAATTGACACATCACAAAGCAATTTCGGAGACAGCTTCTTTCTCGTCACGACCTGAGGATGTTTCCGTTTTCACCGTGGGCCCTCAGTGCGCTCCCAGATAGCACTATGCAGATTCCACGGAAACGGTGTTAGCAAACTGCTTCGTGAAGACTAAGTGGGAACTCTGTGAGATGAATTCACGTTTCACTGAGAAGTTTCTCACAAAGCCTCTTTCCAGTTTTCATTTCACGATAGTTCCTTGGTCACCATGAGCTTCATTGCGCTGAGAAATAGCCCAGTGCAGATTGCAATCAAACAGTGATAGCAAACGGGTCAGTGAAAAGGTGCGTGGAAGTCTAGGAGTCGCCTTCACATGTCACAATGCAGTTTCTCCGAAGGCTTCTTTCCAGTTTGTATCTGAGGACGTTTCTCTTTTCACCATATCCCTCCGTGGGCTCCCAAGAGTGGTGTAAGCCTTTGAAATGAACTCACACGTCACAAAGCTGTTTCTCAGAAAGCTGCACTCCGGTTTTTCTCGGAGGATATTCCCTTTCTCCCCACACTCTCCAAACCCATCCGAAATATCGGTTCTCGGAATCCACAAAAACAGCGCTGGGGAACGGCTCCAAGAAACAGTGATGTAACTCGGTCAGATGAAGTCACGTATCTGAAAGCAATTTCTGAGGAAGCTTCTGTCATTTTTATCTGAGGATACTTCCTTTGTCACGGTAAGCTGCGTAGCTCCAAGAAGTCTCCCATTGCGGATTTCAAGGAAACGGTCTTGTCAAACTCATCACTGAAGAGAAAAGTGTAACTCTGTGAGGTGCACTCACACAGCGCAATGCAGTTTCTCACAAAGCTTCTTGCCAGTGTGCATCTGAGGCTATTTCCTTTTCACCGGAGCCCTCAATGAGCTCCCAAATATCGCTTTGCAAATTCCACGAGAACAGTCTTCGCGAAGGGCTTCAGGAGGAGAAAGCTGCAATTCTGTGAGATGAATTCACAGATCACAAAGAAGTTTCTCAGAAAGCTTCCCTCTCCTTTGTAACGGAGGATATTTCCTTTGGCCCCGTAGTCCTCAAAGGGGTCTGAAATATCAGTTTCCAGATTCCACAGAAACAGGGGTAGCCAACGGCTCCATGAAGCACAGGTGTAATTCAGTGAGTTGAAGTCACACATCACAAAGCAGTTTCTCAGAAAGCTCCTATATTTTTGTTTTCGAGCTGAGGTTATTTGTGGTCTCGGAGCTCCACTGTGTGTCTTAGAGCAGGTTCTGCGAAAACACTGTTAGCAAGCTTCTCCATGGAAACAATGATAGAACTCTGTGAGCCGAATTCACCCACAGCAAAGGAGTTTCTGAGGAGAATCCTCCCTGCGGATTTGTCTGAGTCTCGAGATTTCACGATTCACCATGGGATTCAACGCTATCCAAGATATCACTCGTGAGATTCTACAAACACAGTGCTAGCAAACTCCTCCAGGAAGGAGTGGTGTAACCCTGTGAAATGAATTCACACATCACGAAGCAGTTTCTCAGAGAGCTTCCTTCCGGTTTTTCTCGGAGGATAGTTCCTGTCCCCCTATACTCTTCAAGCCCATCCGAAATTATGAGTTCTCAGAATCCACAAAAACCGTGCTAGGAAACGGCTCCAAGACCCAGTGATGCAACTCCGGGAGCTGAGTCTCGTATCTGAAAGCAATTCCCGAGGAAGCTTCTTTCATTTCTTATCTGAGGATATTTCCTTTGTCACCGTAAGCTGCATAGCGTTGAGAAGTATCTCGTCGCAAACTTCAAGAAAACGAGGTGCTGGCAAACTGATCACTGAAGAGAAAAGTGTAACTCCGTGAGGCGCATTCACACACCGCAAGGCAGTTTCTCAGAAAGCTTCTTTCCGGTTCTTATCTGAGGATATTTTCTGTTCCCCGTAGCCCACAATGAGCTCCCAAAGATCCCTTTGCAGAATCCACGGCAACGGTGTTAGCAAACCGCTACGAGAAGGTAAAGGTGAATCTCTGTGTGGTGGATTCAACATCACAGAGCAATTTCTGAGACAGCTTCTTTCTAGTTATTATCGGAGGATGTCTCCGTGTTCACCATGGGCCTCAATGCGCCCCCAAATATCACTTTGCAGATTCCACGGAAACAGTGTTAGCGAACGGCTTCCTGAAGACTCGGTTGTAACTCTGTGTGATGAATTCACGTATCACAGAGAAGTTTCTCACGCAGCTTCGCTCACGTTTTGCATCGAGGGTATTTCAGCGTAGGCCTGAATTCGAACCAAAGTAGCCCTTCTCAGGTTCCTCAAAGACCGTGTTAAATGACTCTTCCATGAAAGGGGCGTGTAACTCTGTGAGATGAATTCTCACATCACAATCCAGTTTCTAAGACAGCTTCTTTCTCATTTTATCTGAGGATATGTCCTCTGTAAGCTTCATTGCGCTAAGAAATATGCCATGGCAGATTTCAGGAAAACTGTGTTAGCAAGTTGATCACTGAAGAGAAAACTGTAACTCCGTGAGTTGCATTCACACATCCCGACGCCGTTTCTCAAAACACTTCTTTCCTGTTTTTGTCTGAGGACATTTCCCTTTTCACCATAGGCCTCAATGAGCTCCCAAATATCCCTTTGCGGAATCCATGAAAACAGTGTTAGCATACTGCTACAAGATGGTAGAGGTGACGCTCCGTGTGGGGAATTCAACATCACAAAGCAATGTCTGAGACGGCTTCTTTCTAGTTATCATCTGAGGACGTTTCCGTTTGCACCATGGGCCCTGAATGCGCCCCCAAATATCGCCTTGCAGATTCCAGAAAAACAGTGGTAGCAAACTGCTTCCTGAAGATTCAGCTGTAACTCTGTGTGTTGAATTCACGTAGCACAGAGAAGTGTCTCACAAAGCTTCTCTCACGTTTTTAATTGGGGATATGTCCTTCCTCAGCGTAGGCCTCAATTCCATCCAAAGTAGCCCTTCTCGGGTTCCTGAGAGACAGTGTTAAACGACTGCCCCACGAAACGCCGGTGTGACGCTGGGAGATGATTTCACACATCGCAAACCAGTTTCTAAGAAAGCTTCTTTTCATTTGATCTGAGGAGATTTCCTTTTTCCCCGTAAGCTTCATTGCGCTAAGAAGCATCCCAAGGCAGATTTCAAGGAAACTGTGTGAGCAAACTGGTCACTGAAGAGAAAAGTGTCACTCTGGGAGTTGCATTCGCACATCGCAACGCAGTTTCTCAGAACGCTTCCTTCCAGTTTTTATCGGAGGCTATTTCCTTTTCCCCGTAGCCCTCAATGAGCTCCCAAATATCACTTTGCGGAATCCAGGAAAACAGTGCTAGCCAACTGCTACAAGAAGGGAAGGTGAATCTCTGTGTGGTGAATTGACACATCACAAAGCAATTTCGGAGACAGCTTCTTTCTCGTCACGACCTGAGGATGTTTCCGTTTTCACCGTGGGCCCTCAGTGCGCTCCCAGATAGCACTATGCAGATTCCACGGAAACGGTGTTAGCAAACTGCTTCGTGAAGACTAAGTGGGAACTCTGTGAGATGAATTCACGTTTCACTGAGAAGTTTCTCACAAAGCCTCTTTCCAGTTTTCATTTCACGATAGTTCCTTGGTCACCATGAGCTTCATTGCGCTGAGAAATAGCCCAGTGCAGATTGCAATCAAACAGTGTTAGCAAACGGGTCAGTGAAAAGGTGCGTGGAAGTCTAGGAGTCGCCTTCACATGTCACAATGCAGTTTCTCCGAAGGCTTCTTTCCAGTTTGTATCTGAGGACGTTTCTCTTTTCACCATATCCCTCCGTGGGCTCCCAAGAGTGGTGTAAGCCTTTGAAATGAACTCACACGTCACAAAGCTGTTTCTCAGAAAGCTGCACTCCGGTTTTTCTCGGAGGATATTCCCTTTCTCCCCACACTCTCCAAACCCATCCGAAATATCGGTTCTCAGAATCCACAAAAACAGCGCTGGGGAACGGCTCCAAGAAACAGTGATGTAACTCGGTCAGATGAAGTCACGTTTCTGAAAGCAATTTCTGAGGAAGCTTCTGTCATTTTTATCTGAGGATACTTCCTTTGTCACGGTAAGCTGCGTAGCTCCAAGAAGTCTCCCATTGCGGATTTCAAGGAAACGGTCTTGTCAAACTCATCACTGAAGAGAAAAGTGTAACTCTGTGAGGTGCACTCACACAGCGCAATGCAGTTTCTCACAAAGCTTCTTGCCAGTGTGCATCTGAGGCTATTTCCTTTTCACCGGAGCCCTCAATGAGCTCCCAAATATCGCTTTGCAAATTCCACGAGAACAGTCTTCGCGAAGGGCTTCAGGAGGAGAGAGCTGCAATTCTGTGAGATGAATTCACAGATCACAAAGAAGTTTCTCAGAAAGCTTCCCTCTCCTTTGTAACGGAGGATATTTCCTTTGGCCCCGTAGTCCTCAAAGGGGTCTGAAATATCAGTTTCCAGATTCCACAGAAACAGGGGTAGCCAACGGCTCCATGAAGCACAGGTGTAATTCAGTGAGTTGAAGTCACACATCACAAAGCAGTTTCTCAGAAAGCTTCTATATTTTTGTTTTCGAGCTGAGGTTATTTGTGGTCTCGGAGCTCCACTGTGTGTCTTAGAGCAGGTTCTGCGAAAACACTGTTAGCAAGCTTCTCCATGGAAACAATGATAGAACTCTGTGAGCCGAATTCACCCACAGCAAAGGAGTTTCTGAGGAGAAACTCCTTTGAGTTTCTGAGGAGAATCCTCCCTGCGGATTTGTCTGAGTCTCGAGATTTCACGATTCACCATGGGATTCAACGCTATCCAAGATATCACTCGTGAGATTCTACAAACACAGTGCTAGCAAACTCCTCCAGGAAGGAGTGGTGTAACCCTGTGAAATGAATTCACACATCACGAAGCAGTTTCTCAGAGAGCTTCCTTCCGGTTTTTCTCGGAGGATAGTTCCTGTCCCCCTATACTCTTCAAGCCCATCCGAAATTATGAGTTCTCAGAATCCACAAAAACCGTGCTAGGAAACGGCTCCACGACCCAGTGATGCAACTCCGGGAGCTGAGTCTCGTATCTGAAAGCAATTCCCGAGGAAGCTTCTTTCATTTCTTATCTGAGGATATTTCCTTTGTCACCGTAAGCTGCATAGCGCTGAGAAGTATCTCATCGCAAACTTCAAGAAAACGAGGTGCTGGCAAACTGATCACTGAAGAGAAAAGTGTAACTCCGTGAGGCGCATTCACACACCGCAAGGCAGTTTCTCAGAAAGCTTCTTTCCGGTTCTTATCTGAGGATATTTTCTGTTCCCCGTAGCCCACAATGAGCTCCCAAAGATCCCTTTGCAGAATCCACGGCAACGGTGTTAGCAAACCGCTACGAGAAGGTAAAGGTGAATCTCTGTGTGGTGGATTCAACATCACAGAGCAATTTCTGAGACAGCTTCTTTCTAGTTATTATCGGAGGATGTCTCCGTGTTCACCATGGGCCTCAATGCGCCCCCAAATATCACTTTGCAGATTCCACGGAAACAGTGTTAGCGAACGGCTTCCTGAAGACTCGGTTGTAACTCTGTGTGATGAATTCACGTATCACAGAGAAGTTTCTCACGCAGCTTCGCTCACGTTTTGCATCGAGGGTATTTCAGCGTAGGCCTGAATTCGAACCAAAGTAGCCCTTCTCAGGTTCCTCAAAGACCGTGTTAAATGACTCTTCCATGAAAGGGGCGTGTAACTCTGTGAGATGAATTCTCACATCACAATCCAGTTTCTAAGACAGCTTCTTTCTCATTTTATCTGAGGATATGTCCTCTGTAAGCTTCATTGCGCTAAGAAATATGCCATGGCAGATTTCAGGAAAACTGTGTTAGCAAGTTGATCACTGAAGAGAAAACTGTAACTCCGTGAGTTGCATTCACACATCCCGACGCCGTTTCTCAAAACACTTCTTTCCTGTTTTTGTCTGAGGACATTTCCCTTTTCACCATAGGCCTCAATGAGCTCCCAAATATCCCTTTGCGGAATCCATGAAAACAGTGTTAGCATACTGCCACAAGATGGTAGAGGTGACGCTCCGTGTGGGGAATTCAACATCACAAAGCAATGTCTGAGACGGCTTCTTTCTAGTTATCATCTGAGGACGTTTCCGTTTGCACCATGGGCCCTGAATGCGCCCCCAAATATCGCCTTGCAGATTCCAGGAAAACAGTGGTAGCAAACTGCTTCCTGAAGATTCAGCTGTAACTCTGTGTGTTGAATTCACGTAGCACAGAGAAGTGTCTCACAAAGCTTCTCTCACGTTTTTAATTGGGGATATGTCCTTCCTCAGCGTAGGCCTCAATTCCATCCAAAGTAGCCCTTCTCGGGTTCCTGAGAGACAGTGTTAAACGACTGCCCCACGAAACGCCGGTGTGACGCTGGGAGATGATTTCACACATCGCAAACCAGTTTCTAAGAAAGCTTCTTTTCATTTGATCTGAGGAGATTTCCTTTGTCCCCGTAAGCTTCATTGCGCTAAGAAGCATCCCAAGGCAGATTTCAAGGAAACTGTGTGAGCAAACTGGTCACTGAAGAGAAAAGTGTCACTCTGGGAGTTGCATTCGCACATCGCAACGCAGTTTCTCAGAACGCTTCCTTCCAGTTTTTATCGGAGGCTATTTCCTTTTCCCCGTAGCCCTCAATGAGCTCCCAAATATCACTTTGCGGAATCCAGGAAAACAGTGCTAGCCAACTGCTACAAGAAGGGAAGGTGAATCTCTGTGTGGTGAATTGACACATCACAAAGCAATTTCGGAGACAGCTTCTTTCTCGTCACGACCTGAGGATGTTTCCGTTTTCACCGTGGGCCCTCAGTGCGCTCCCAGATAGCACTATGCAGATTCCACGGAAACGGTGTTAGCAAACTGCTTCGTGAAGACTAAGTGGGAACTCTGTGAGATGAATTCACGTTTCACTGAGAAGTTTCTCACAAAGCCTCTTTCCAGTTTTCATTTCACGATAGTTCCTTGGTCACCATGAGCTTCATTGCGCTGAGAAATAGCCCAGTGCAGATTGCAATCAAACAGTGATAGCAAACGGGTCAGTGAAAAGGTGCGTGGAAGTCTAGGAGTCGCCTTCACATGTCACAATGCAGTTTCTCCGAAGGCTTCTTTCCAGTTTGTATCTGAGGACGTTTCTCTTTTCACCATATCCCTCCGTGGGCTCCCAAGAGTGGTGTAAGCCTTTGAAATGAACTCACACGTCACAAAGCTGTTTCTCAGAAAGCTGCACTCCGGTTTTTCTCGGAGGATATTCCCTTTCTCCCCACACTCTCCAAACCCATCCGAAATATCGGTTCTCGGAATCCACAAAAACAGCGCTGGGGAACGGCTCCAAGAAACAGTGATGTAACTCGGTCAGATGAAGTCACGTATCTGAAAGCAATTTCTGAGGAAGCTTCTGTCATTTTTATCTGAGGATACTTCCTTTGTCACGGTAAGCTGCGTAGCTCCAAGAAGTCTCCCATTGCGGATTTCAAGGAAACGGTCTTGTCAAACTCATCACTGAAGAGAAAAGTGTAACTCTGTGAGGTGCACTCACACAGCGCAATGCAGTTTCTCACAAAGCTTCTTGCCAGTGTGCATCTGAGGCTATTTCCTTTTCACCGGAGCCCTCAATGAGCTCCCAAATATCGCTTTGCAAATTCCACGAGAACAGTCTTCGCGAAGGGCTTCAGGAGGAGAAAGCTGCAATTCTGTGAGATGAATTCACAGATCACAAAGAAGTTTCTCAGAAAGCTTCCCTCTCCTTTGTAACGGAGGATATTTCCTTTGGCCCCGTAGTCCTCAAAGGGGTCTGAAATATCAGTTTCCAGATTCCACAGAAACAGGGGTAGCCAACGGCTCCATGAAGCACAGGTGTAATTCAGTGAGTTGAAGTCACACATCACAAAGCAGTTTCTCAGAAAGCTCCTATATTTTTGTTTTCGAGCTGAGGTTATTTGTGGTCTCGGAGCTCCACTGTGTGTCTTAGAGCAGGTTCTGCGAAAACACTGTTAGCAAGCTTCTCCATGGAAACAATGATAGAACTCTGTGAGCCGAATTCACCCACAGCAAAGGAGTTTCTGAGGAGAAACTCCTTTGAGTTTCTGAGGAGAATCCTCCCTGCGGATTTGTCTGAGTCTCGAGATTTCACGATTCACCATGGGATTCAACGCTATCCAAGATATCACTCGTGAGATTCTACAAACACAGTGCTAGCAAACTCCTCCAGGAAGGAGTGGTGTAACCCTGTGAAATGAATTCACACATCACGAAGCAGTTTCTCAGAGAGCTTCCTTCCGGTTTTTCTCGGAGGATAGTTCCTGTCCCCCTATACTCTTCAAGCCCATCCGAAATTATGAGTTCTCAGAATCCACAAAAACCGTGCTAGGAAACGGCTCCAAGACCCAGTGATGCAACTCCGGGAGCTGAAGTCTCGTATCTGAAAGCAATTCCCGAGGAAGCTTCTTTCATTTCTTATCTGAGGATATTTCCTTTGTCACCGTAAGCTGCATAGCGCTGAGAAGTATCTCGTCGCAAACTTCAAGAAAACGAGGTGCTGGCAAACTGATCACTGAAGAGAAAATTGTAACTTCGTGAGGCGCATTCACACACCGCAAGGCAGTTTCTCAGAAAGCTTCTTTCCGGTTCTTATCTGAGGATATTTTCTGTTCCCCGTAGCCCACAATGAGCTCCCAAAGATCCCTTTGCAGAATCCACGGCAACGGTGTTAGCAAACCGCTACGAGAAGGTAAAGGTGAATCTCTGTGTGGTGGATTCAACATCACAGAGCAATTTCTGAGACAGCTTCTTTCTAGTTATTATCGGAGGATGTCTCCGTGTTCACCATGGGCCTCAATGCGCCCCCAAATATCACTTTGCAGATTCCACGGAAACAGTGTTAGCGAACGGCTTCCTGAAGACTCGGTTGTAACTCTGTGTGATGAATTCACGTATCACAGAGAAGTTTCTCACGCAGCTTCGCTCACGTTTTGCATCGAGGGTATTTCAGCGTAGGCCTGAATTCGAACCAAAGTAGCCCTTCTCAGGTTCCTCAAAGACCGTGTTAAATGACTCTTCCATGAAAGGGGCGTGTAACTCTGTGAGATGAATTCTCACATCACAATCCAGTTTCTAAGACAGCTTCTTTCTCATTTTATCTGAGGATATGTCCTCTGTAAGCTTCATTGCGCTAAGAAATATGCCATGGCAGATTTCAGGAAAACTGTGTTAGCAAGTTGATGACTGAAGAGAAAACTGTAACTCCGTGAGTTGCATTCACACATCCCGACGCCGTTTCTCAAAACACTTCTTTCCTGTTTTTGTCTGAGGACATTTCCCTTTTCACCATAGGCCTCAATGAGCTCCCAAATATCCCTTTGCGGAATCCATGAAAACAGTGTTAGCATACTGCTACAAGATGGTAGAGGTGACGCTCCGTGTGGGGAATTCAACATCACAAAGCAATGTCTGAGACGGCTTCTTTCTAGTTATCATCTGAGGACGTTTCCGTTTGCACCATGGGCCCTGAATGCGCCCCCAAATATCGCCTTGCAGATTCCAGGAAAACAGTGGTAGCAAACTGCTTCCTGAAGATTCAGCTGTAACTCTGTGTGTTGAATTCACGTAGCACAGAGAAGTGTCTCACAAAGCTTCTCTCACGTTTTTAATTGGGGATATGTCCTTCCTCAGCGTAGGCCTCAATTCCATCCAAAGTAGCCCTTCTCGGGTTCCTGAGAGACAGTGTTAAACGACTGCCCCACGAAACGCCGGTGTGACGCTGGGAGATGATTTCACACATCGCAAACCAGTTTCTAAGAAAGCTTCTTTTCATTTGATCTGAGGAGATTTCCTTTGTCCCCGTAAGCTTCATTGCGCTAAGAAGCATCCCAAGGCAGATTTCAAGGAAACTGTGTGAGCAAACTGGTCACTGAAGAGAAAAGTGTCACTCTGGGAGTTGCATTCGCACATCGCAACGCAGTTTCTCAGAACGCTTCCTTCCAGTTTTTATCGGAGGCTATTTCCTTTTCCCCGTAGCCCTCAATGAGCTCCCAAATATCACTTTGCGGAATCCAGGAAAACAGTGCTAGCCAACTGCTACAAGAAGGGAAGGTGAATCTCTGTGTGGTGAATTGACACATCACAAAGCAATTTCGGAGACAGCTTCTTTCTCGTCACGACCTGAGGATGTTTCCGTTTTCACCGTGGGCCCTCAGTGCGCTCCCAGATAGCACTATGCAGATTCCACGGAAACGGTGTTAGCAAACTGCTTCGTGAAGACTAAGTGGGAACTCTGTGAGATGAATTCACGTTTCACTGAGAAGTTTCTCACAAAGCCTCTTTCCAGTTTTCATTTCA
The DNA here is from genome assembly GCF_043159975.1 of Macaca nemestrina. Lineage (NCBI taxonomy): Eukaryota > Metazoa > Chordata > Mammalia > Primates > Cercopithecidae > Macaca > Macaca nemestrina. Next base: position 130,868 of record NW_027257679.1, on the reverse strand, counting down.
CGATAGTTCCTTGGTCACCATGAGCTTCATTGCGCTGAGAAATAGCCCAGTGCAGATTGCAATCAAACAGTGTTAGCAAACGGGTCAGTGAAAAGGTGCGTGGAAGTCTAGGAGTCGCATTCACATGTCACAATGCAGTTTCTCCGAAGGCTTCTTTCCAGTTTGTATCTGAGGACGTTTCTCTTTTCACCATATCCCTCCGTGGGCTCCCAAGAGTGGTGTAAGCCTTTGAAATGAACTCACACGTCACAAAGCTGTTTCTCAGAAAGCTGCACTCCGGTTTTTCTCGGAGGATATTCCCTTTCTCCCCACACTCTCCAAACCCATCCGAAATATCGGTTCTCAGAATCCACAAAAACAGGGCTGGGGAACGGCTCCAAGAAACAGTGATGTAACTCGGTCAGATGAAGTCACGTATCTGAAAGCAATTTCTGAGGAAGCTTCTGTCATTTTTATCTGAGGATACTTCCTTTGTCACGGTAAGCTGCGTAGCTCCAAGAAGTCTCCCATTGCGGATTTCAAGGAAACGGTCTTGTCAAACTCATCACTGAAGAGAAAAGTGTAACTCTGTGAGGTGCACTCACACAGCGCAATGCAGTTTCTCACAAAGCTTCTTGCCAGTGTGCATCTGAGGCTATTTCCTTTTCACCGGAGCCCTCAATGAGCTCCCAAATATCGCTTTGCAAATTCCACGAGAACAGTCTTCGCGAAGGGCTTCAGGAGGAGAGAGCTGCAATTCTGTGAGATGAATTCACAGATCACAAAGAAGTTTCTCAGAAAGCTTCCCTCTCCTTTGTAACGGAGGATATTTCCTTTGGCCCCGTAGTCCTCAAAGGGGTCTGAAATATCAGGTTCCAGATTCCACAGAAACAGGGGTAGCCAACGGCTCCATGAAGCACAGGTGTAATTCAGTGAGTTGAAGTCACACATCACAAAGCTGTTTCTCAGAAAGCTCCTATATTTTTGTTTTCGAGCTGAGGTTATTTGTGGTCTCGGAGCTCCACTGTGTGTCTTAGAGCAGGTTCTGCGAAAACACTGTTAGCAAGCTTCTCCATGGAAACAATGATAGAACTCTGTGAGCCGAATTCACCCACAGCAAAGGAGTTTCTGAGGAGAAACTCCTTTGAGTTTCTGAGGAGAATCCTCCCTGCGGATTTGTCTGAGTCTCGAGATTTCACGATTCACCATGGGATTCAACGCTATCCAAGATATCACTCGTGAGATTCTACAAACACAGTGCTAGCAAACTCCTCCAGGAAGGAGTGGTGTAACCCTGTGAAATGAATTCACACATCACGAAGCAGTTTCTCAGAGAGCTTCCTTCCGGTTTTTCTCGGAGGATAGTGCCTGTCCCCCTATACTCTTCAAGCCCATCCGAAATTATGAGTTCTCAGAATCCACAAAAACCGTGCTAGGAAACGGCTCCAAGACCCAGTGATGCAACTCCGGGAGCTGAAGTCTCGTATCTGAAAGCAATTCCCGAGGAAGCTTCTTTCATTTCTTATCTGAGGATATTTCCTTTGTCACCGTAAGCTGCATAGCGCTGAGAAGTATCTCGTCGCAAACTTCAAGAAAACGAGGTGCTGGCAAACTGATCACTGAAGAGAAAAGTGTAACTCCGTGAGGCGCATTCACACACCGCAAGGCAGTTTCTCAGAAAGTTTCTTTCCGGTTCTTATCTGAGGATATTTCCTGTTCCCCGTAGCCCACAATGAGCTCCCAAAGATAACTTTGCAGAATCCACGGCAACGGTGTTAGCAAACCGCTACGAGAAGGTAAAGGTGAATCTCTATGTGGTGGATTCACATCACCGAGCAATTTCTGAGACAGCTTCTTTCTAGTTATTATCGGAGGATGTCTCCGTGTTCACTATGGGCCTCAATGCGCCCCCAAATATCACTTTGCAGATTCCACGGAAACAGTGTTAGCGAACGGCTTCCTGAAGACTCGGTTGTAACTCTGTATGATGAATTCACGTATCACAGAGAAGTTTCTCACGCAGCTTCGCTCACGTTTTGCATCGAGGGTATTTCAGCGTAGGCCTGAATTCGAACCAAAGTAGCCCTTCTCAGGTTCCTCAAAGACCGTGTTAAATGACTCTTCCATGAAAGGGGCGTGTAACTCTGTGAGATGAATTCTCACATCACAATCCAGTTTCTAAGACAGCTTCTTTCTCATTTTATCTGAGGATATGTCCTCTGTAAGCTTCATTGCGCTAAGAAATATGCCATGGCAGATTTCAGGAAAACTGTGTTAGCAAGTTGATCACTGAAGAGAAAACTGTAACTCCGTGAGTTGCATTCACACATCCCGACGCCGTTTCTCAAAACACTTCTTTCCTGTTTTTGTCTGAGGACATTTCCCTTTTCACCATAGGCCTCAATGAGCTCCCAAATATCCCTTTGCGGAATCCATGAAAACAGTGTTAGCATACTGCTACAAGATGGTAGAGGTGACGCTCCGTGTGGGGAATTCAACATCACAAAGCAATGTCTGAGACGGCTTCTTTCTAGTTATCATCTGAGGACGTTTCCGTTTGCACCATGGGCCCTGAATGCGCCCCCAAATATCGCCTTGCAGATTCCAGGAAAACAGTGGTAGCAAACTGCTTCCTGAAGATTCAGCTGTAACTCTGTGTGTTGAATTCACGTAGCACAGAGAAGTGTCTCACAAAGCTTCTCTCACGTTTTTAATTGGGGATATGTCCTTCCTCAGCGTAGGCCTCAATTCCATCCAAAGTAGCCCTTCTCGGGTTCCTGAGAGACAGTGTTAAACGACTGCCCCACGAAACGCCGGTGTGACGCTGGGAGATGATTTCACACATCGCAAACCAGTTTCTAAGAAAGCTTCTTTTCATTTGATCTGAGGAGATTTCCTTTGTCCCCGTAAGCTTCATTGCGCTAAGAAGCATCCCAAGGCAGATTTCAAGGAAACTGTGTGAGCAAACTGGTCACTGAAGAGAAAAGTGTCACTCTGGGAGTTGCATTCGCACATCGCAACGCAGTTTCTCAGAACGCTTCCTTCCAGTTTTTATCGGAGGCTATTTCCTTTTCCCCGTAGCCCTCAATGAGCTCCCAAATATCACTTTGCGGAATCCAGGAAAACAGTGCTAGCCAACTGCTACAAGAAGGGAAGGTGAATCTCTGTGTGGTGAATTGACACATCACAAAGCAATTTCGGAGACAGCTTCTTTCTCGTCACGACCTGAGGATGTTTCCGTTTTCACCGTGGGCCCTCAGTGCGCTCCCAGATAGCACTATGCAGATTCCACGGAAACGGTGTTAGCAAACTGCTTCGTGAAGACTAAGTGGGAACTCTGTGAGATGAATTCACGTTTCACTGAGAAGTTTCTCACAAAGCCTCTTTCCAGTTTTCATTTCACGATAGTTCCTTGGTCACCATGAGCTTCATTGCGCTGAGAAATAGCCCAGTGCAGATTGCAATCAAACAGTGTTAGCAAACGGGTCAGTGAAAAGGTGCGTGGAAGTCTAGGAGTCGCCTTCACATGTCACAATGCAGTTTCTCCGAAGGCTTCTTTCCAGTTTGTATCTGAGGACGTTTCTCTTTTCACCATATCCCTCCGTGGGCTCCCAAGAGTGGTGTAAGCCTTTGAAATGAACTCACACGTCACAAAGCTGTTTCTCAGAAAGCTGCACTCCGGTTTTTCTCGGAGGATATTCCCTTTCTCCCCACACTCTCCAAACCCATCCGAAATATCGGTTCTCAGAATCCACAAAAACAGCGCTGGGGAACGGCTCCAAGAAACAGTGATGTAACTCGGTCAGATGAAGTCACGTATCTGAAAGCAATTTCTGAGGAAGCTTCTGTCATTTTTATCTGAGGATACTTCCTTTGTCACGGTAAGCTGCGTAGCTCCAAGAAGTCTCCCATTGCGGATTTCAAGGAAACGGTCTTGTCAAACTCATCACTGAAGAGAAAAGTGTAACTCTGTGAGGTGCACTCACACAGCGCAATGCAGTTTCTCACAAAGCTTCTTGCCAGTGTGCATCTGAGGCTATTTCCTTTTCACCGGAGCCCTCAATGAGCTCCCAAATATCGCTTTGCAAATTCCACGAGAACAGTCTTCGCGAAGGGCTTCAGGAGGAGAGAGCTGCAATTCTGTGAGATGAATTCACAGATCACAAAGAAGTTTCTCAGAAAGCTTCCCTCTCCTTTGTAACGGAGGATATTTCCTTTGGCCCCGTAGTCCTCAAAGGGGTCTGAAATATCAGTTTCCAGATTCCACAGAAACAGGGGTAGCCAACGGCTCCATGAAGCACAGGTGTAATTCAGTGAGTTGAAGTCACACATCACAAAGCAGTTTCTCAGAAAGCTCCTATATTTTTGTTTTCGAGCTGAGGTTATTTGTGGTCTCGGAGCTCCACTGTGTGTCTTAGAGCAGGTTCTGCGAAAACACTGTTAGCAAGCTTCTCCATGGAAACAATGATAGAACTCTGTGAGCCGAATTCACCCACAGCAAAGGAGTTTCTGAGGAGAAACTCCTTTGAGTTTCTGAGGAGAATCCTCCCTGCGGATTTGTCTGAGTCTCGAGATTTCACGATTCACCATGGGATTCAACGCTATCCAAGATATCACTCGTGAGATTCTACAAACACAGTGCTAGCAAACTCCTCCAGGAAGGAGTGGTGTAACCCTGTGAAATGAATTCACACATCACGAAGCAGTTTCTCAGAGAGCTTCCTTCCGGTTTTTCTCGGAGGATAGTTCCTGTCCCCCTATACTCTTCAAGCCCATCCGAAATTATGAGTTCTCAGAATCCACAAAAACCGTGCTAGGAAACGGCTCCAAGACCCAGTGATGCAACTCCGGGAGCTGAAGTCTCGTATCTGAAAGCAATTCCCGAGGAAGCTTCTTTCATTTCTTATCTGAGGATATTTCCTTTGTCACCGTAAGCTGCATAGCGCTGAGAAGTATCTCATCGCAAACTTCAAGAAAACGAGGTGCTGGCAAACTGATCACTGAAGAGAAAAGTGTAACTCCGTGAGGCGCATTCACACACCGCAAGGCAGTTTCTCAGAAAGCTTCTTTCCGGTTCTTATCTGAGGATATTTTCTGTTCTCCGTAGCCCACAATGAGCTCCCAAAGATCCCTTTGCAGAATCCACGGCAACGGTGTTAGCAAACCGCTACGAGAAGGTAAAGGTGAATCTCTGTGTGGTGGATTCAACATCACAGAGCAATTTCTGAGACAGCTTCTTTCTAGTTATTATCGGAGGATGTCTCCGTGTTCACCATGGGCCTCAATGCGCCCCCAAATATCACTTTGCAGATTCCACGGAAACAGTGTTAGCGAACGGCTTCCTGAAGACTCGGTTGTAACTCTGTGTGATGAATTCACGTATCACAGAGAAGTTTCTCACGCAGCTTCGCTCACGTTTTGCATCGAGGGTATTTCAGCGTAGGCCTGAATTCGAACCAAAGTAGCCCTCCTCAGGTTCCTCAAAGACCGTGTTAAATGACTCTTCCATGAAAGGGGCGTGTAACTCTGTGAGATGAATTCTCACATCACAATCCAGTTTCTAAGACAGCTTCTTTCTCATTTTATCTGAGGATATGTCCTCTGTAAGCTTCATTGCGCTAAGAAATATGCCATGGCAGATTTCAGGAAAACTGTGTTAGCAAGTTGATCACTGAAGAGAAAACTGTAACTCCGTGAGTTGCATTCACACATCCCGACGCCGTTTCTCAAAACACTTCTTTCCTGTTTTTGTCTGAGGACATTTCCCTTTTCACCATAGGCCTCAATGAGCTCCCAAATATCCCTTTGCGGAATCCATGAAAACAGTGTTAGCATACTGCTACAAGATGGTAGAGGTGACGCTCCGTGTGGGGAATTCAACATCACAAAGCAATGTCTGAGACGGCTTCTTTCTAGTTATCATCTGAGGACGTTTCCGTTTGCACCATGGGCCCTGAATGCGCCCCCAAATATCGCCTTGCAGATTCCAGGAAAACAGTGGTAGCAAACTGCTTCCTGAAGATTCAGCTGTAACTCTGTGTGTTGAATTCACGTAGCACAGAGAAGTGTCTCACAAAGCTTCTCTCACGTTTTTAATTGGGGATATGTCCTTCCTCAGCGTAGGCCTCAATTCCAACCAAAGTAGCCCTTCTCGGGTTCCTGAGAGACAGTGTTAAACGACTGCCCCACGAAACGCCGGTGTGACGCTGGGAGATGATTTCACACATCGCAAACCAGTTTCTAAGAAAGCTTCTTTTCATTTGATCTGAGGAGATTTCCTTTGTCCCCGTAAGCTTCATTGCGCTAAGAAGCATCCCAAGGCAGATTTCAAGGAAACTGTGTGAGCAAACTGGTCACTGAAGAGAAAAGTGTCACTCTGGGAGTTGCATTCGCACATCGCAACGCAGTTTCTCAGAACGCTTCCTTCCAGTTTTTATCGGAGGCTATTTCCTTTTCCCCGTAGCCCTCAATGAGCTCCCAAATATCACTTTGCGGAATCCAGGAAAACAGTGCTAGCCAACTGCTACAAGAAGGGAAGGTGAATCTCTGTGTGGTGAATTGACACATCACAAAGCAATTTCGGAGACAGCTTCTTTCTCGTCACGACCTGAGGATGTTTCCGTTTTCACCGTGGGCCCTCAGTGCGCTCCCAGATAGCACTATGCAGATTCCACGGAAACGGTGTTAGCAAACTGCTTCGTGAAGACTAAGTGGGAACTCTGTGAGATGAATTCACGTTTCACTGAGAAGTTTCTCACAAAGCCTCTTTCCAGTTTTCATTTCACGATAGTTCCTTGGTCACCATGAGCTTCATTGCGCTGAGAAATAGCCCAGTGCAGATTGCAATCAAACAGTGTTAGCAAACGGGTCAGTGAAAAGGTGCGTGGAAGTCTAGGAGTCGCATTCACATGTCACAATGCAGTTTCTCCGAAGGCTTCTTTCCAGTTTGTATCTGAGGACGTTTCTCTTTTCACCATATCCCTCCGTGGGCTCCCAAGAGTGGTGTAAGCCTTTGAAATGAACTCACACGTCACAAAGCTGTTTCTCAGAAAGCTGCACTCCGGTTTTTCTCGGAGGATATTCCCTTTCTCCCCACACTCTCCAAACCCATCCGAAATATCGGTTCTCAGAATCCACAAAAACAGCGCTGGGGAACGGCTCCAAGAAACAGTGATGTAACTCGGTCAGATGAAGTCACTTATCTGAAAGCAATTTCTGAGGAAGCTTCTGTCATTTTTATCTGAGGATACTTCCTTTGTCACGGTAAGCTGCGTAGCTCCAAGAAGTCTCCCATTGCGGATTTCAAGGAAACGGTCTTGTCAAACTCATCACTGAAGAGCAAAGTGTAACTCTGTGAGGTGCACTCACACAGCGCAATGCAGTTTCTCACAAAGCTTCTTGCCAGTGTGCATCTGAGGCTATTTCCTTTTCACCGGAGCCCTCAATGAGCTCCCAAATATCGCTTTGCAAATTCCACGAGAACAGTCTTCGCGAAGGGCTTCAGGAGGAGAAAGCTGCAATTCTGTGAGATGAATTCACAGATCACAAAGAAGTTTCTCAGAAAGCTTCCCTCTCCTTTGTAACGGAGGATATTTCCTTTGGCCCCGTAGTCCTCAAAGGGGTCTGAAATATCAGGTTCCAGATTCCACAGAAACAGGGGTAGCCAACGGCTCCATGAAGCACAGGTGTAATTCAGTGAGTTGAAGTCACACATCACAAAGCAGTTTCTCAGAAAGCTTCTATATTTTTGTTTTGGAGCTGAGGTTATTTGTGGTCTCGGAGCTCCACTGTGTGTCTTAGAGCAGGTTCTGCGAAAACACTGTTAGCAAGCTTCTCCATGGAAACAATGATAGAACTCTGTGAGCCGAATTCACCCACAGCAAAGGAGTTTCTGAGGAGAAACTCCTTTGAGTTTCTGAGGAGAATCCTCCCTGCGGATTTGTCTGAGTCTCGAGATTTCACGATTCACCATGGGATTCAACGCTATCCAAGATATCACTCGTGAGATTCTACAAACACAGTGCTAGCAAACTCCTCCATGAAGGAGTTGTGTAACCCTGTGAAATGAATTCACACATCACGAAGCAGTTTCTCAGAGAGCTTCCTTCCGGTTTTTCTCGGAGGATAGTTCCTGTCCCCCTATACTCTTCAAGCCCATCCGAAATTGTGAGTTCTCAGAATCCACAAAAACCGTGCTAGGAAACGGCTCCAAGACCCAGTGATGCAACTCCGGGAGCTGAAGTCTCGTATCTGAAAGCAATTCCCGAGGAAGCTTCTTTCATTTCTTATCTGAGGATATTTCCTTTGTCACCGTAAGCTGCATAGCGCTGAGAAATATCTCGTCGCAAACTTCAAGAAAACGAGGTGCTGGCAAACTGATCACTGAAGAGAAAAGTGTAACTCCGTGAGGCGCATTCACACACCGCAAGGCAGTTTCTCAGAAAGCTTCTTTCCGGTTCTTATCTGAGGATATTTTCTGTTCCCCGTAGCCCACAATGAGCTCCCAAAGATCACTTTGCAGAATCCACGGCAACGGTGTTAGCAAACCGCTACGAGAAGGTAAAGGTGAATCTCTGTGTGGTGGATTCAACATCACAGAGCAATTTCTGAGACAGCTTCTTTCTAGTTATTATCGGAGGATGTCTCCGTGTTCACCATGGGCCTTAATGCGCCCCCAAATATCACTTTGCAGATTCCACGGAAACAGTGTTAGCGAACGGCTTCCTGAAGACTCGGTTGTAACTCTGTGTGATGAATTCACGTATCACAGAGAAGTTTCTCACGCAGCTTCGCTCACGTTTTGCATCGAGGGTATTTCAGCGTAGGCCTGAATTCGAACCAAAGTAGCCCTCCTCAGGTTCTCAAAGACCGTGTTAAATGACTCTTCCATGAAAGGGGCGTGTAACTCTGTGAGATGAATTCTCACATCACAATCCAGTTTCTAAGACAGCTTCTTTCTCATTTTATCTGAGGATATGTCCTCTGTAAGCTTCATTGCGCTAAGAAATATGCCATGGCAGATTTCAGGAAAACTGTGTTAGCAAGTTGATCACTGAAGAGAAAACTGTAACTCCGTGAGTTGCATTCACACATCCCGACGCCGTTTCTCAAAACACTTCTTTCCTGTTTTTGTCTGAGGACATTTCCCTTTTCACCATAGGCCTCAATGAGCTCCCAAATATCCCTTTGCGGAATCCATGAAAACAGTGTTAGCATACTGCTACAAGATGGTAAAGGTGACGCTCCGTGTGGGGAATTCAACATCACAAAGCAATGTCTGAGACGGCTTCTTTCTAGTTATCATCTGAGGACGTTTCCGTTTGCACCATGGGCCCTGAATGCGCCCCCAAATATCGCCTTGCAGATTCCAGGAAAACAGTGGTAGCAAACTGCTTCCTGAAGATTCAGCTGTAACTCTGTGTGTTGAATTCACGTAGCACAGAGAAGTGTCTCACAAAGCTTCTCTCACGTTTTTAATTGGGGATATGTCCTTCCTCAGCGTAGGCCTCAATTCCATCCAAAGTAGCCCTTCTCGGGTTCCTGAGAGACAGTGTTAAACGACTGCCCCACGAAACGCCGGTGTGACGCTGGGAGATGATTTCACACATCGCAAACCAGTTTCTAAGAAAGCTTCTTTTCATTTGATCTGAGGAGATTTCCTTTGTCCCCGTAAGCTTCATTGCGCTAAGAAGCATCCCAAGGCAGATTTCAAGGAAACTGTGTGAGCAAACTGGTCACTGAAGAGAAAAGTGTCACTCTGGGAGTTGCATTCGCACATCGCAACGCAGTTTCTCAGAACGCTTCCTTCCAGTTTTTATCGGAGGCTATTTCCTTTTCCCCGTAGCCCTCAATGAGCTCCCAAATATCACTTTGCAGAATCCAGGAAAACAGTGCTAGCCAACTGCTACAAGAAGGGAAGGTGAATCTCTGTGTGGTGAATTGACACATCACAAAGCAATTTCGGAGACAGCTTCTTTCTCGTCACGACCTGAGGATGTTTCCGTTTTCACCGTGGGCCCTCAGTGCGCTCCCAGATAGCACTATGCAGATTCCACGGAAACGGTGTTAGCAAACTGCTTCGTGAAGACTAAGTGGGAACTCTGTGAGATGAATTCACGTTTCACTGAGAAGTTTCTCACAAAGCCTCTTTCCAGTTTTCATTTCACGATAGTTCCTTGGTCACCATGAGCTTCATTGCGCTGAGAAATAGCCCAGTGCAGATTGCAATCAAACAGTGTTAGCAAACGGGTCAGTGAAAAGGTGCGTGGAAGTCTAGGAGTCGCATTCACATGTCACAATGCAGTTTCTCCGAAGGCTTCTTTCCAGTTTGTATCTGAGGACGTTTCTCTTTTCACCATATCCCTCCGTGGGCTCCCAAGAGTGGTGTAAGCCTTTGAAATGAACTCACACGTCACAAAGCTGTTTCTCAGAAAGCTGCACTCCGGTTTTTCTCGGAGGATATTCCCTTTCTCCCCACACTCTCCAAACCCATCCGAAATATCGGTTCTCAGAATCCACAAAAACAGCGCTGGGGAACGGCTCCAAGAAACAGTGATGTAACTCGGTCAGATGAAGTCACGTATCTGAAAGCAATTTCTGAGGAAGCTTCTGTCATTTTTATCTGAGGATACTTCCTTTGTCACGGTAAGCTGCGTAGCTCCAAGAAGTCTCCCATTGCGGATTTCAAGGAAACGGTCTTGTCAAACTCATCACTGAAGAGAAAAGTGTAACTCTGTGAGGTGCACTCACACAGCGCAATGCAGTTTCTCACAAAGCTTCTTGCCAGTGTGCATCTGAGGCTATTTCCTTTTCACCGGAGCCCTCAATGAGCTCCCAAATATCGCTTTGCAAATTCCACGAGAACAGTCTTCGCGAAGGGCTTCAGGAGGAGAAAGCTGCAATTCTGTGAGATGAATTCACAGGTCACAAAGAAGTTTCTCAGAAAGCTTCCCTCTCCTTTGTAACGGAGGATATTTCCTTTGGCCCCGTAGTCCTCAAAGGGGTCTGAAATATCAGTTTCCAGATTCCACAGAAACAGGGGTAGCCAACGGCTCCATGAAACACAGGTGTAATTCAGTGAGTTGAAGTCACACATCACAAAGCAGTTTCTCAGAAAGCTTCTATATTTTTGTTTTCGAGCTGAGGTTATTTGTGGTCTCGGAGCTCCACTGTGTGTCTTAGAGCAGGTTCTGCGAAAACACTGTTAGCAAGCTTCTCCATGGAAACAATGATAGAACTCTGTGAGCCGAATTCACCCACAGCAAAGGAGTTTCTGAGGAGAAACTCCTTTGAGTTTCTGAGGAGAATCCTCCCTGCGGATTTGTCTGAGTCTCGAGATTTCACGATTCACCATGGGATTCAACGCTATCCAAGATATCACTCGTGAGATTCTACAAACACAGTGCTAGCAAACTCCTCCAGGAAGGAGTGGTGTAACCCTGTGAAATGAATTCACACATCACGAAGCAGTTTCTCAGAGAGCTTCCTTCCGGTTTTTCTCGGAGGATAGTTCCTGTCCCCCTATACTCTTCAAGCCCATCCGAAATTATGAGTTCTCAGAATCCACAAAAACCGTGCTAGGAAACGGCTCCAAGACCCAGTGATGCAACTCCGGGAGCTGAAGACTCGTATCTGAAAGCAATTCCCGAGGAAGCTTCTTTCATTTCTTATCTGAGGATATTTCCTTTGTCACCGTAAGCTGCATAGCACTGAGAAGTATCTCGTCGCAAACTTCAAGAAAACGAGGTGCTGGCAAACTGATCACTGAAGAGAAAAGTGTAACTCCGTGAGGCGCATTCACACACCGCAAGGCAGTTTCTCAGAAAGCTTCTTTCCGGTTCTTATCTGAGGATATTTTCTGTTCCCCGTAGCCCACAATGAGCTCCCAAAGATCACTTTGCAGAATCCACGGCAACGGTGTTAGCAAACCGCTACGAGAAGGTAAAGGTGAATCTCTGTGTGGTGGATTCAACATCACAGAGCAATTTCTGGGACAGCTTCTTTCTAGTTATTATCGGAGGATGTCTCCGTGTTCACTATGGGCCTCAATGCGCCCCCAAATATCACTTTGCAGATTCCACGGAAACAGTGTTAGCGAACGGCTTCCTGAAGACTCGGTTGTAACTCTGTGTGATGAATTCACGTATCACAGAGAAGTTTCTCACGCAGCTTCGCTCACGTTTTGCATCGAGGGTATTTCAGCGTAGGCCTGAATTCGAACCAAAGTAGCCCTTCTCAGGTTCCTCAAAGACCGTGTTAAATGACTCTTCCATGAAAGGGGCGTGTAACTCTGTGAGATGAATTCTCACATCACAATCCAGTTTCTAAGACAGCTTCTTTCTCATTTTATCTGAGGATATGTCCTCTGTAAGCTTCATTGCGCTAAGAAATATGCCATGGCAGATTTCAGGAAAACTGTGTTAGCAAGTTGATCACTGAAGAGAAAACTGTAACTCCGTGAGTTGCATTCACACATCCCGACGCCGTTTCTCAAAACACTTCTTTCCTGTTTTTGTCTGAGGACATTTCCCTTTTCACCATAGGCCTCAATGAGCTCCCAAATATCCCTTTGCGAAATCCATGAAAACAGTGTTAGCATACTGCTACAAGATGGTAAAGGTGATGCTCCGTGTGGGGAATTCAACATCACAAAGCAATGTCTGAGACGGCTTCTTTCTAGTTATCATCTGAGGACGTTTCCGTTTGCACCATGGGCCCTGAATGCGCCCCCAAATATCGCCTTGCAGATTCCAGGAAAACAGTGGTAGCAAACTGCTTCCTGAAGATTCAGCTGTAACTCTGTGTGTTGAATTCACGTAGCACAGAGAAGTGTCTCACAAAGCTTCTCTCACGTTTTTAATTGGGGATATGTCCTTCCTCAGCGTAGGCCTCAATTCCATCCAAAGTAGCCCTTCTCGGGTTCCTGAGAGACAGTGTTAAACGACTGCCCCACGAAACGCCGGTGTGACGCTGGGAGATGATTTCACACATCGCAAACCAGTTTCTAAGAAAGCTTCTTTTCATTTGATCTGAGGAGATTTCCTTTGTCCCCGTAAGCTTCATTGCGCTAAGAAGCATCCCAAGGCAGATTTCAAGGAAACTGTGTGAGCAAACTGGTCACTGAAGAGAAAAGTGTCACTCTGGGAGTTGCATTCGCACATCGCAACGCAGTTTCTCAGAACGCTTCCTTCCAGTTTTTATCGGAGGCTATTTCCTTTTCCCCGTAGCCCTCAATGAGCTCCCAAATATCACTTTGCGGAATCCAGGAAAACAGTGCTAGCCAACTGCTACAAGAAGGGAAGGTGAATCTCTGTGTGGTGAATTGACACATCACAAAGCAATTTCGGAGACAGCTTCTTTCTCGTCACGACCTGAGGATGTTTCCGTTTTCACCGTGGGCCCTCAGTGCGCTCCCAGATAGCACTATGCAGATTCCACGGAAACGGTGTTAGCAAACTGCTTCGTGAAGACTAAGTGGGAACTCTGTGAGATGAATTCACGTTTCACTGAGAAGTTTCTCACAAAGCCTCTTTCCAGTTTTCATTTCACGATAGTTCCTTGGTCACCATGAGCTTCATTGCGCTGAGAAATAGCCCAGTGCAGATTGCAATCAAACAGTGTTAGCAAACGGGTCAGTGAAAAGGTGCGTGGAAGTCTAGGAGTCGCCTTCACATGTCACAATGCAGTTTCTCCGAAGGCTTCTTTCCAGTTTGTATCTGAGGACGTTTCTCTTTTCACCATATCCCTCCGTGGGCTCCCAAGAGTGGTGTAAGCCTTTGAAATGAACTCACACGTCACAAAGCTGTTTCTCAGAAAGCTGCACTCCGGTTTTTCTCGGAGGATATTCCCTTTCTCCCCACACTCTCCAAACCCATCCGAAATATCGGTTCTCAGAATCCACAAAAACAGCGCTGGGGAACGGCTCCAAGAAACAGTGATGTAACTCGGTCAGATGAAGTCACGTATCTGAAAGCAATTTCTGAGGAAGCTTCTGTCATTTTTATCTGAGGATACTTCCTTTGTCACGGTAAGCTGCGTAGCTCCAAGAAGTCTCCCATTGCGGATTTCAAGGAAACGGTCTTGTCAAACTCATCACTGAAGAGCAAAGTGTAACTCTGTGAGGTGCACTCACACAGCGCAATGCAGTTTCTCACAAAGCTTCTTGCCAGTGTGCATCTGAGGCTATTTCCTTTTCACCGGAGCCCTCAATGAGCTCCCAAATATCGCTTTGCAAATTCCACGAGAACAGTCTTCGCGAAGGGCTTCAGGAGGAGAAAGCTGCAATTCTGTGAGATGAATTCACAGATCACAAAGAAGTTTCTCAGAAAGCTTCCCTCTCCTTTGTAACGGAGGATATTTCCTTTGGCCCCGTAGTCCTCAAAGGGGTCTGAAATATCAGTTTCCAGATTCCACAGAAACAGGGGTAGCCAACGGCTCCATGAAGCACAGGTGTAATTCAGTGAGTTGAAGTCACACATCACAAAGCAGTTTCTCAGAAAGCTTCTATATTTTTGTTTTCGAGCTGAGGTTATTTGTGGTCTCGGAGCTCCACTGTGTGTCTTAGAGCAGGTTCTGCGAAAACACTGTTAGCAAGCTTCTCCATGGAAACAATGATAGAACTCTGTGAGCCGAATTCACCCACAGCAAAGGAGTTTCTGAGGAGAAACTCCTTTGAGTTTCTGAGGAGAATCCTCCCTGCGGATTTGTCTGAGTCTCGAGATTTCACGATTCACCATGGGATTCAACGCTATCCAAGATATCACTCGTGAGATTGTACAAACACAGTGCTAGCAAACTCCTCCAGGAAGGAGTGGTGTAACCCTGTGAAATGAATTCACACATCACGAAGCAGTTTCTCAGAGAGCTTCCTTCCGGTTTTTCTCGGAGGATAGTTCCTGTCCCCCTATACTCTTCAAGCCCATCCGAAATTATGAGTTCTCAGAATCCACAAAAACCGTGCTAGGAAACGGCTCCAAGACCCAGTGATGCAACTCCGGGAGCTGAAGTCTCGTATCTGAAAGCAATTCCCGAGGAAGCTTCTTTCATTTCTTATCTGAGGATATTTCCTTTGTCACCGTAAGCTGCATAGCGCTGAGAAGTATCTCATCGCAAACTTCAAGAAAACGAGGTGCTGGCAAACTGATCACTGAAGAGAAAAGTGTAACTCCGTGAGGCGCATTCACACACCGCAAGGCAGTTTCTCAGAAAGCTTCTTTCCGGTTCTTATCTGAGGATATTTTCTGTTCCCCGTAGCCCACAATGAGCTCCCAAAGATCACTTTGCAGAATCCACGGCAACGGTGTTAGCAAACCGCTACGAGAAGGTAAAGGTGAATCTCTGTGTGGTGGATTCAACATCACAGAGCAATTTCTGGGACAGCTTCTTTCTAGTTATTATCGGAGGATGTCTCCGTGTTCACTATGGGCCTCAATGCGCCCCCAAATATCACTTTGCAGATTCCACGGAAACAGTGTTAGCGAACGGCTTCCTGAAGACTCGGTTGTAACTCTGTGTGATGAATTCACGTATCACAGAGAAGTTTCTCACGCAGCTTCGCTCACGTTTTGCATCGAGGGTATTTCAGCGTAGGCCTGAATTCGAACCAAAGTAGCCCTTCTCAGGTTCCTCAAAGACCGTGTTAAATGACTCTTCCATGAAAGGGGCGTGTAACTCTGTGAGATGAATTCTCACATCACAATCCAGTTTCTAAGACAGCTTCTTTCTCATTTTATCTGAGGATATGTCCTCTGTAAGCTTCATTGCGCTAAGAAATATGCCATGGCAGATTTCAGGAAAACTGTGTTAGCAAGTTGATCACTGAAGAGAAAACTGTAACTCCGTGAGTTGCATTCACACATCCCGACGCCGTTTCTCAAAACACTTCTTTCCTGTTTTTGTCTGAGGACATTTCCCTTTTCACCATAGGCCTCAATGAGCTCCCAAATATCCCTTTGCGGAATCCATGAAAACAGTGTTAGCATACTGCTACAAGATGGTAAAGGTGACGCTCCGTGTGGGGAATTCAACATCACAAAGCAATGTCTGAGACGGCTTCTTTCTAGTTATCATCTGAGGACGTTTCCGTTTGCACCATGGGCCCTGAATGCGCCCCCAAATATCGCCTTGCAGATTCCAGGAAAACAGTGGTAGCAAACTGCTTCCTGAAGATTCAGCTGTAACTCTGTGTGTTGAATTCACGTAGCACAGAGAAGTGTCTCACAAAGCTTCTCTCACGTTTTTAATTGGGGATATGTCCTTCCTCAGCGTAGGCCTCAATTCCATCCAAAGTAGCCCTTCTCGGGTTCCTGAGAGACAGTGTTAAACGACTGCCCCACGAAACGCCGGTGTGACGCTGGGAGATGATTTCACACATCGCAAACCAGTTTCTAAGAAAGCTTCTTTTCATTTGATCTGAGGAGATTTCCTTTGTCCCCGTAAGCTTCATTGCGCTAAGAAGCATCCCAAGGCAGATTTCAAGGAAACTGTGTGAGCAAACTGGTCACTGAAGAGAAAAGTGTCACTCTGGGAGTTGCATTCGCACATCGCAACGCAGTTTCTCAGAACGCTTCCTTCCAGTTTTTATCGGAGGCTATTTCCTTTTCCCCGTAGCCCTCAATGAGCTCCCAAATCTCACTTTGCAGAATCCAGGAAAACAGTGCTAGCCAACTGCTACAAGAAGGGAAGGTGAATCTCTGTGTGGTGAATTGACACATCACAAAGCAATTTCGGAGACAGCTTCTTTCTCGTCACGACCTGAGGATGTTTCCGTTTTCACCGTGGGCCCTCAGTGCGCTCCCAGATAGCACTATGCAGATTCCACGGAAACGGTGTTAGCAAACTGCTTCGTGAAGACTAAGTGGGAACTCTGTGAGATGAATTCACGTTTCACTGAGAAGTTTCTCACAAAGCCTCTTTCCAGTTTTCATTTCACGATAGTTCCTTGGTCACCATGAGCTTCATTGCGCTGAGAAATAGCCCAGTGCAGATTGCAATCAAACAGTGTTAGCAAACGGGTCAGTGAAAAGGTGCGTGGAAGTCTAGGAGTCGCCTTCACATGTCACAATGCAGTTTCTCCGAAGGCTTCTTTCCAGTTTGTATCTGAGGACGTTTCTCTTTTCACCATATCCCTCCGTGGGCTCCCAAGAGTGGTGTAAGCCTTTGAAATGAACTCACACGTCACAAAGCTGTTTCTCAGAAAGCTGCACTCCGGTTTTTCTCGGAGGATATTCCCTTTCTCCCCACACTCTCCAAACCCATCCGAAATATCGGTTCTCAGAATCCACAAAAACAGCGCTGGGGAACGGCTCCAAGAAGCAGTGATGTAACTCGGTCAGATGAAGTCACGTATCTGAAAGCAATTTCTGAGGAAGCTTCTGTCATTTTTATCTGAGGATACTTCCTTTGTCACGGTAAGCTGCGTAGCTCCAAGAAGTCTCCCATTGCGGATTTCAAGGAAACGGTCTTGTCAAACTCATCACTGAAGAGCAAAGTGTAACTCTGTGAGGTGCACTCACACAGCGCAATGCAGTTTCTCACAAAGCTTCTTGCCAGTGTGCATCTGAGGCTATTTCCTTTTCACCGGAGCCCTCAATGAGCTCCCAAATATCGCTTTGCAAATTCCACGAGAACAGTCTTCGCGAAGGGCTTCAGGAGGAGAAAGCTGCAATTCTGTGAGATGAATTCACAGATCACAAAGAAGTTTCTCAGAAAGCTTCCCTCTCCTTTGTAACGGAGGATATTTCCTTTGGCCCCGTAGTCCTCAAAGGGGTCTGAAATATCAGTTTCCAGATTCCACAGAAACAGGGGTAGCCAACGGCTCCATGAAGAACAGGTGTAATTCAGTGAGTTGAAGTCACACATCACAAAGCAGTTTCTCAGAAAGCTTCTATATTTTTGTTTTCGAGCTGAGGTTATTTGTGGTCTCGGAGCTCCACTGTGTGTCTTAGAGCAGGTTCTGCGAAAACACTGTTAGCAAGCTTCTCCATGGAAACAATGATAGAACTCTGTGAGCCGAATTCACCCACAGCAAAGGAGTTTCTGAGGAGAAACTCCTTTGAGTTTCTGAGGAGAATCCTCCCTGCGGATTTGTCTGAGTCTCGAGATTTCACGATTCACCATGGGATTCAACGCTATCCAAGATATCACTCGTGAGATTCTACAAACACAGTGCTAGCAAACTCCTCCAGGAAGGAGTGGTGTAACCCTGTGAAATGAATTCACACATCACGAAGCAGTTTCTCAGAGAGCTTCCTTCCGGTTTTTCTCGGAGGATAGTTCCTGTCCCCCTATACTCTTCAAGCCCATCCGAAATTATGAGTTCTCAGAATCCACAAAAACCGTGCTAGGAAACGGTCCAAGACCCAGTGATGCAACTCCGGGAGCTGAAGTCTCGTATCTGAAAGCAATTCCCGAGGAAGCTTCTTTCATTTCTTATCTGAGGATATTTCCTTTGTCACCGTAAGCTGCATAGCGCTGAGAAGTATCTCATCGCAAACTTCAAGAAAACGAGGTGCTGGCAAACTAATCACTGAAGAGAAAAGTGTAACTCCGTGAGGCGCATTCACACACCGCAAGGCAGTTTCTCAGAAAGCTTCTTTCCGGTTCTCATCTGAGGATATTTTCTGTTCCCCGTAGCCCACAATGAGCTCCCAAAGATCACTTTGCAGAATCCACGGCAACGGTGTTAGCAAACCGCTACGAGAAGGTAAAGGTGAATCTCTGTGTGGTGGATTCAACATCACAGAGCAATTTCTGAGACAGCTTCTTTCTAGTTATTATCGGAGGATGTCTCCGTGTTCACTATGGGCCTCAATGCGCCCCCAAATATCACTTTGCAGATTCCACGGAAACAGTGTTAGCGAACGGCTTCCTGAAGACTCGGTTGTAACTCTGTGTGATGAATTCACGTATCACAGAGAAGTTTCTCACGCAGCTTCGCTCACGTTTTGCATCGAGGGTATTTCAGCGTAGGCCTGAATTCGAACCAGAGTAGCCCTTCTCAGGTTCCTCAAAGACCGTGTTAAATGACTCTTCCATGAAAGGGGCGTGTAACTCTGTGAGATGAATTCTCACATCACAATCCAGTTTCTAAGACAGCTTCTTTCTCATTTTATCTGAGGATATGTCCTCTGTAAGCTTCATTGCGCTAAGAAATATGCCATGGCAGATTTCAGGAAAACTGTGTTAGCAAGTTGATCACTGAAGAGAAAACTGTAACTCCGTGAGTTGCATTCACACATCCCGACGCCGTTTCTCAAAACACTTCTTTCCTGTTTTTGTCTGAGGACATTTCCCTTTTCACCATAGGCCTCAATGAGCTCCCAAATATCCCTTTGCGGAATCCATGAAAACAGTGTTAGCATACTGCTACAAGATGGTAAAGGTGACGCTCCGTGTGGGGAATTCAACATCACAAAGCAATGTCTGAGACGGCTTCTCTCTAGTTATCATCTGAGGACGTTTCCGTTTGCACCATGGGCCCTGAATGCGCCCCCAAATATCGCCTTGCAGATTCCAGGAAAACAGTGGTAGCAAACTGCTTCCTGAAGATTCAGCTGTAACTCTGTGTGTTGAATTCACGTAGCACAGAGAAGTGTCTCACAAAGCTTCTCTCACGTTTTTAATTGGGGATATGTCCTTCCTCAGCGTAGGCCTCAATTCCATCCAAAGTAGCCCTTCTCGGGTTCCTGAGAGACAGTGTTAAACGACTGCCCCACGAAACGCCGGTGTGACGCTGGGAGATGATTTCACACATCGCAAACCAGTTTCTAAGAAAGCTTCTTTTCATTTGATCTGAGGAGATTTCCTTTGTCCCCGTAAGCTTCATTGCGCTAAGAAGCATCCCAAGGCAGATTTCAAGGAAACTGTGTGAGCAAACTGGTCACTGAAGAGAAAAGTGTCACTCTGGGAGTTGCATTCGCACATCGCAACGCAGTTTCTCAGAACGCTTCCTTCCAGTTTTTATCGGAGGCTATTTCCTTTTCCCCGTAGCCCTCAATGAGCTCCCAAATATCACTTTGCGGAATCCAGGAAAACAGTGCTAGCCAACTGCTACAAGAAGGGAAGGTGAATCTCTGTGTGGTGAATTGACACATCACAAAGCAATTTCGGAGACAGCTTCTTTCTCGTCACGACCTGAGGATGTTTCCGTTTTCACCGTGGGCCCTCAGTGCGCTCCCAGATAGCACTATGCAGATTCCACGGAAACGGTGTTAGCAAACTGCTTCGTGAAGACTAAGTGGGAACTCTGTGAGATGAATTCACGTTTCACTGAGAAGTTTCTCACAAAGCCTCTTTCCAGTTTTCATTTCACGATAGTTCCTTGGTCACCATGAGCTTCATTGCGCGGAGAAATAGCCCAGTGCAGATTGCAATCAAACAGTGTTAGCAAACGGGTCAGTGAAAAGGTGCGTGGAAGTCTAGGAGTCGCATTCACATGTCACAATGCAGTTTCTCCGAAGGCTTCTTTCCAGTTTGTATCTGAGGACGTTTCTCTTTTCACCATATCCCTCCGTGGGCTCCCAAGAGTGGTGTAAGCCTTTGAAATGAACTCACACGTCACAAAGCTGTTTCTCAGAAAGCTGCACTCTGGTTTTTCTCGGAGGATATTCCCTTTCTCCCCACACTCTCCAAACCCATCCGAAATATCGGTTCTCAGAATCCACAAAAACAGCTCTGGGGAACGGCTCCAAGAAACAGTGATGTAACTCGGTCAGATGAAGTCACGTATCTGAAAGCAATTTCTGAGGAAGCTTCTGTCATTTTTATCTGAGGATACTTCCTTTGTCACGGTGAGCTGCGTAGCTCCAAGAAGTCTCCAATTGCGGATTTCAAGGAAACGGTCTTGTCAAACTCATCACTGAAGAGCAAAGTGTAACTCTGTGAGGTGCACTCACACAGCGCAATGCAGTTTCTCACAAAGCTTCTTGCCAGTGTGCATCTGAGGCTATTTCCTTTTCACCGGAGCCCTCAATGAGCTCCCAAATATCGCTTTGCAAATTCCACGAGAACAGTCTTCGCGAAGGGCTTCAGGAGGAGAAAGCTGCAATTCTGTGAGATGAATTCACAGATCACAAAGAAGTTTCTCAGAAAGCTTCCCTCTCCTTTGTAACGGAGGATATTTCCTTTGGCCCCGTAGTCCTCAAAGGGGTCTGAAATATCAGTTTCCAGATTCCACAGAAACAGGGGTAGCCAACGGCTCCATGAAGCACAGGTGTAATTCAGTGAGTTGAAGTCACACATCACAAAGCAGTTTCTCAGAAAGCTTCTATATTTTTGTTTTCGAGCTGAGGTTATTTGTGGTCTCGGAGCTCCACTGTGTGTCTTAGAGCAGGTTCTGCGAAAACACTGTTAGCAAGCTTCTCCATGGAAACAATGATAGAACTCTGTGAGCCGAATTCACCCACAGCAAAGGAGTTTCTGAGGAGAAACTCCTTTGAGTTTCTGAGGAGAATCCTCCCTGCGGATTTGTCTGAGTCTCGAGATTTCACGATTCACCATGGGATTCAACGCTATCCAAGATATCACTCGTGAGATTCTACAAACACAGTGCTAGCAAACTCCTCCAGGAAGGAGTGGTGTAACCCTGTGAAATGAATTCACACATCACGAAGCAGTTTCTCAGAGAGCTTCCTTCCGGTTTTTCTCGGAGGATAGTTCCTGTCCCCCTATACTCTTCAAGCCCATCCGAAATTATGAGTTCTCAGAATCCACAAAAACCGTGCTAGGAAACGGCTCCAAGACCCAGTGATGCAACTCCGGGAGCTGAAGTCTCGTATCTGAAAGCAATTCCCGAGGAAGCTTCTTTCATTTCTTATCTGAGGATATTTCCTTTGTCACCGTAAGCTGCATAGCGCTGAGAAGTATCTCATCGCAAACTTCAAGAAAACGAGGTGCTGGCAAACTGATCACTGAAGAGAAAAGTGTAACTCCGTGAGGCGCATTCACACACCGCAAGGCAGTTTCTCAGAAAGCTTCTTTCCGGTTCTTATCTGAGGATATTTTCTGTTCCCCGTAGCCCACAATGAGCTCCCAAAGATCCCTTTGCAGAATCCACGGCAACGGTGTTAGCAAACCGCTACGAGAAGGTAAAGGTGAATCTCTGTGTGGTGGATTCAACATCACAGAGCAATTTCTGAGACAGCTTCTTTCTAGTTATTATCGGAGGATGTCTCCGTGTTCACCATGGGCCTCAATGCGCCCCCAAATATCACTTTGCAGATTCCACGGAAACAGTGTTAGCGAACGGCTTCCTGAAGACTCGGTTGTAACTCTGTGTGATGAATTCACGTATCACAGAGAAGTTTCTCACGCAGCTTCGCTCACGTTTTGCATCGAGGGTATTTCAGCGTAGGCCTGAATTCGAACCAAAGTAGCCCTCCTCAGGTTCCTCAAAGACCGTGTTAAATGACTCTTCCATGAAAGGGGCGTGTAACTCTGTGAGATGAATTCTCACATCACAATCCAGTTTCTAAGACAGCTTCTTTCTCATTTTATCTGAGGATATGTCCTCTGTAAGCTTCATTGCGCTAAGAAATATGCCATGGCAGATTTCAGGAAAACTGTGTTAGCAAGTTGAACACTGAAGAGAAAACTGTAACTCCGTGAGTTGCATTCACACATCCCGACGCCGTTTCTCAAAACACTTCTTTCCTGTTTTTGTCTGAGGACATTTCCCTTTTCACCATAGGCCTCAATGAGCTCCCAAATATCCCTTTGCGGAATCCATGAAAACAGTGTTAGCATACTGCTACAAGATGGTAAAGGTGACGCTCCGTGTGGGGAATTCAACATCACAAAGCAATGTCTGAGACGGCTTCTCTCTAGTTATCATCTGAGGACGTTTCCGTTTGCACCATGGGCCCTGAATGCGCCCCCAAATATCGCCTTGCAGATTCCAGGAAAACAGTGGTAGCAAACTGCTTCCTGAAGATTCAGCTGTAACTCTGTGTGTTGAATTCACGTAGCACAGAGAAGTGTCTCACAAAGCTTCTCTCACGTTTTTAATTGGGGATATGTCCTTCCTCAGCGTAGGCCTCAATTCCATCCAAAGTAGCCCTTCTCGGGTTCCTGAGAGACAGTGTTAAACGACTGCCCCACGAAACGCCGGTGTGACGCTGGGAGATGATTTCACACATCGCAAACCAGTTTCTAAGAAAGCTTCTTTTCATTTGATCTGAGGGGATTTCCTTTGTCCCCGTAAGCTTCATTGCGCTAAGAAGCATCCCAAGGCAGATTTCAAGGAAACTGTGTGAGCAAACTGGTCACTGAAGAGAAAAGTGTCACTCTGGGAGTTGCATTCGCACATCGCAACGCAGTTTCTCAGAACGCTTCCTTCCAGTTTTTATCGGAGGCTATTTCCTTTTCCCCGTAGCCCTCAATGAGCTCCCAAATATCACTTTGCGGAATCCAGGAAAACAGTGCTAGCCAACTGCTACAAGAAGGGAAGGTGAATCTCTGTGTGGTGAATTGACACATCACAAAGCAATTTCGGAGACAGCTTCTTTCTCGTCACGACCTGAGGATGTTTCCGTTTTCACCGTGGGCCCTCAGTGCGCTCCCAGATAGCACTATGCAGATTCCACGGAAACGGTGTTAGCAAACTGCTTCGTGAAGACTAAGTGGGAACTCTGTGAGATGAATTCACGTTTCACTGAGAAGTTTCTCACAAAGCCTCTTTCCAGTTTTCATTTCACGATAGTTCCTTGGTCACCATGAGCTTCATTGCGCTGAGAAATAGCCCAGTGCAGATTGCAATCAAACAGTGTTAGCAAACGGGTCAGTGAAAAGGTGCGTGGAAGTCTAGGAGTCGCATTCACATGTCACAATGCCGTTTCTCCGAAGGCTTCTTTCCAGTTTGTATCTGAGGACGTTTCTCTTTTCACCATATCCCTCCGTGGGCTCCCAAGAGTGGTGTAAGCCTTTGAAATGAACTCACACGTCACAAAGCTGTTTCTCAGAAAGCTGCACTCCGGTTTTTCTCGGAGGATATTCCCTTTCTCCCCACACTCTCCAAACCCATCCGAAATATCGGTTCTCAGAATCCACAAAAACAGCGCTGGGGAACGGCTCCAAGAAACAGTGATGTAACTCGGTCAGATGAAGTCACGTATCTGAAAGCAATTTCTGAGGAAGCTTCTGTCATTTTTATCTGAGGATACTTCCTTTGTCACGGTAAGCTGCGTAGCTCCAAGAAGTCTCCCATTGCGGATTTCAAGGAAACGGTCTTGTCAAACTCATCACTGAAGAGAAAAGTGTAACTCTGTGAGGTGCACTCACACAGCGCAATGCAGTTTCTCACAAAGCTTCTTGCCAGTGTGCATCTGAGGCTATTTCCTTTTCACCGGAGCCCTCAATGAGCTCCCAAATATCGCTTTGCAAATTCCACGAGAACAGTCTTCGCGAAGGGCTTCAGGAGGAGAAAGCTGCAATTCTGTGAGATGAATTCACAGATCACAAAGAAGTTTCTCAGAAAGCTTCCCTCTCCTTTGTAACGGAGGATATTTCCTTTGGCCCCGTAGTCCTCAAAGGGGTCTGAAATATCAGTTTCCAGATTCCACAGAAACAGGGGTAGCCAACGGCTCCATGAAGCACAGGTGTAATTCAGTGAGTTGAAGTCACACATCACAAAGCAGTTTCTCAGAAAGCTTCTATATTTTTGTTTTCGAGCTGAGGTTATTTGTGGTCTCGGAGCTCCACTGTGTGTCTTAGAGCAGGTTCTGCGAAAACACTGTTAGCAAGCTTCTCCATGGAAACAATGATAGAACTCTGTGAGCCGAATTCACCCACAGCAAAGGAGTTTCTGAGGAGAAACTCCTTTGAGTTTCTGAGGAGAATCCTCCCTGCGGATTTGTCTGAGTCTCGAGATTTCACGATTCACCATGGGATTCAACGCTATCCAAGATATCACTCGTGAGATTCTACAAACACAGTGCTAGCAAACTCCTCCAGGAAGGAGTGGTGTAACCCTGTGAAATGAATTCACACATCACGAAGCAGTTTCTCAGAGAGCTTCCTTCCGGTTTTTCTCGGAGGATAGTTCCTGTCCCCCTATACTCTTCAAGCCCATCCGAAATTGTGAGTTCTCAGAATCCACAAAAACCGTGCTAGGAAACGGCTCCAAGACCCAGTGATGCAACTCCGGGAGCTGAAGTCTCGTATCTGAAAGCAATTCCCGAGGAAGCTTCTTTCATTTCTTATCTGAGGATATTTCCTTTGTCACCGTAAGCTGCATAGCGCTGAGAAGTATCTCGTCGCAAACTTCAAGAAAACGAGGTGCTGGCAAACTGATCACTGAAGAGAAAAGTGTAACTCCGTGAGGCGCATTCACACACCGCAAGGCAGTTTCTCAGAAAGCTTCTTTCCGGTTCTTATCTGAGGATATTTTCTGTTCCCCGTAGCCCACAATGAGCTCCCAAAGATCACTTTGCAGAATCCACGGCAACGGTGTTAGCAAACCGCTACGAGAAGGTAAAGGTGAATCTCTGTGTGGTGGATTCAACATCACAGAGCAATTTCTGAGACAGCTTCTTTCTAGTTATTATCGGAGGATGTCTCCGTGTTCACCATGGGCCTCAATGCGCCCCCAAATATCACTTTGCAGATTCCACGGAAACAGTGTTAGCGAACGGCTTCCTGAAGACTCGGTTGTAACTCTGTGTGATGAATTCACGTATCACAGAGAAGTTTCTCACGCAGCTTCGCTCACGTTTTGCATCGAGGGTATTTCAGCGTAGGCCTGAATTCGAACCAAAGTAGCCCTCCTCAGGTTCCTCAAAGACCGTGTTAAATGACACTTCCATGAAAGGGGCGTGTAACTCTGTGAGATGAATTCTCACATCACAATCCAGTTTCTAAGACAGCTTCTTTCTCATTTTATCTGAGGATATGTCCTCTGTAAGCTTCATTGCGCTAAGAAATATGCCATGGCAGATTTCAGGAAAACTGTGTTAGCAAGTTGATCACTGAAGAGAAAACTGTAACTCCGTGAGTTGCATTCACACATCCCGACGCCGTTTCTCAAAACACTTCTTTCCTGTTTTTGTCTGAGGACATTTCCCTTTTCACCATAGGCCTCAATGAGCTCCCAAATATCCCTTTGCCGAATCCATGAAAACAGTGTTAGCATACTGCTACAAGATGGTAAAGGTGACGCTCCGTGTGGGGAATTCAACATCACAAAGCAATGTCTGAGACGGCTTCTCTCTAGTTATCATCTGAGGACGTTTCCGTTTGCACCATGGGCCCCGAATGCGCCCCCAAATATCGCCTTGCAGATTCCAGGAAAACAGTGGTAGCAAACTGCTTCCTGAAGATTCAGCTGTAACTCTGTGTGTTGAATTCACGTAGCACAGAGAAGTGTCTCACAAAGCTTCTCTCACGTTTTTAATTGGGGATATGTCCTTCCTCAGCGTAGGCCTCAATTCCATCCAAAGTAGCCCTTCTCGGGTTCCTGAGAGACAGTGTTAAACGACTGCCCCACGAAACGCCGGTGTGACGCTGGGAGATGATTTCACACATCGCAAACCAGTTTCTAAGAAAGCTTCTTTTCATTTGATCTGAGGAGATTTCCTTTGTCCCCGTAAGCTTCATTGCGCTAAGAAGCATCCCAAGGCAGATTTCAAGGAAACTGTGTGAGCAAACTGGTCACTGAAGAGAAAAGTGTCACTCTGGGAGTTGCATTCGCACATCGCAACGCAGTTTCTCAGAACGCTTCCTTCCAGTTTTTATCGGAGGCTATTTCCTTTTCCCCGTAGCCCTCAATGAGCTCCCAAATATCACTTTGCGGAATCCAGGAAAACAGTGCTAGCCAACTGCTACAAGAAGGGAAGGTGAATCTCTGTGTGGTGAATTGACACATCACAAAGCAATTTCGGAGACAGCTTCTTTCTCGTCACGACCTGAGGATGTTTCCGTTTTCACCGTGGGCCCTCAGTGCGCTCCCAGATAGCACTATACAGATTCCACGGAAACGGTGTTAGCAAACTGCTTCGTGAAGACTAAGTGGGAACTCTGTGAGATGAATTCACGTTTCACTGAGAAGTTTCTCACAAAGCCTCTTTCCAGTTTTCATTTCACGATAGTTCCTTGGTCACCATGAGCTTCATTGCGCTGAGAAATAGCCCAGTGCAGATTGCAATCAAACAGTGTTAGCAAACCGGTCAGTGAAAAGGTGCGTGGAAGTCTAGGAGTCGCATTCACATGTCACAATGCCGTTTCTCCGAAGGCTTCTTTCCAGTTTGTATCTGAGGACGTTTCTCTTTTCACCATATCCCTCCGTGGGCTCCCAAGAGTGGTGTAAGCCTTTGAAATGAACTCACACGTCACAAAGCTGTTTCTCAGAAAGCTGCACTCCGGTTTTTCTCGGAGGATATTCCCTTTCTCCCCACACTCTCCAAACCCATCCGAAATATCGGTTCTCAGAATCCACAAAAACAGCGCTGGGGAACGGCTCCAAGAAACAGTGATGTAACTCGGTCAGATGAAGTCACGTATCTGAAAGCAATTTCTGAGGAAGCTTCTGTCATTTTTATCTGAGGATACTTCCTTTGTCACGGTAAGCTGCGTAGCTCCAAGAAGTCTCCCATTGCGGATTTCAAGGAAACGGTCTTGTCAAACTCATCACTGAAGAGAAAAGTGTAACTCTGTGAGGTGCACTCACACAGCGCAATGCAGTTTCTCACAAAGCTTCTTGCCAGTGTGCATCTGAGGCTATTTCCTTTTCACCGGAGCCCTCAATGAGCTCCCAAATATCGCTTTGCAAATTCCACGAGAACAGTCTTCGCGAAGGGCTTCAGGAGGAGAAAGCTGCAATTCTGTGAGATGAATTCACAGATCACAAAGAAGTTTCTCAGAAAGCTTCCCTCTCCTTTGTAACGGAGGATATTTCCTTTGGCCCCGTAGTCCTCAAAGGGGTCTGAAATATCAGTTTCCAGATTCCACAGAAACAGGGGTAGCCAACGGCTCCATGAAGCACAGGTGTAATTCAGTGAGTTGAAGTCACACATCACAAAGCAGTTTCTCAGAAAGCTTCTATATTTTTGTTTTCGAGCTGAGGTTATTTGTGGTCTCGGAGCTCCACTGTGTGTCTTAGAGCAGGTTCTGCGAAAACACTGTTAGCAAGCTTCTCCATGGAAACAATGATAGAACTCTGTGAGCCGAATTCACCCACAGCAAAGGAGTTTCTGAGGAGAAACTCCTTTGAGTTTCTGAGGAGAATCCTCCCTGCGGATTTGTCTGAGTCTCGAGATTTCACGATTCACCATGGGATTCAACGCTATCCAAGATATCACTCGTGAGATTCTACAAACACAGTGCTAGCAAACTCCTCCAGGAAGGAGTGGTGTAACCCTGTGAAATGAATTCACACATCACGAAGCAGTTTCTCAGAGAGCTTCCTTCCGGTTTTTCTCGGAGGATAGTTCCTGTCCCCCTATACTCTTCAAGCCCATCCGAAATTGTGAGTTCTCAGAATCCACAAAAACCGTGCTAGGAAACGGCTCCAAGACCCAGTGATGCAACTCCGGGAGCTGAAGTCTCGTATCTGAAAGCAATTCCCGAGGAAGCTTCTTTCATTTCTTATCTGAGGATATTTCCTTTGTCACCGTAAGCTGCATAGCGCTGAGAAGTATCTCGTCGCAAACTTCAAGAAAACGAGGTTCTGGCAAACTGATCACTGAAGAGAAAAGTGTAACTCCGTGAGGCGCATTCACACACCGCAAGGCAGTTTCTCAGAAAGCTTCTTTCCGGTTCTTATCTGAGGATATTTTCTGTTCCCCGTAGCCCACAATGAGCTCCCAAAGATCACTTTGCAGAATCCACGGCAACGGTGTTAGCAAACCGCTACGAGAAGGTAAAGGTGAATCTCTGTGTGGTGGATTCAACATCACAGAGCAATTTCTGAGACAGCTTCTTTCTAGTTATTATCGGAGGATGTCTCCGTGTTCACCATGGGCCTCAATGCGCCCCCAAATATCACTTTGCAGATTCCACGGAAACAGTGTTAGCGAACGGCTTCCTGAAGACTCGGTTGTAACTCTGTGTGATGAATTCACGTATCACAGAGAAGTTTCTCACGCAGCTTCGCTCACGTTTTGCATCGAGGGTATTTCAGCGTAGGCCTGAATTCGAACCAAAGTAGCCCTCCTCAGGTTCCTCAAAGACCGTGTTAAATGACTCTTCCATGAAAGGGGCGTGTAACTCTGTGAGATGAATTCTCACATCACAATCCAGTTTCTAAGACAGCTTCTTTCTCATTTTATCTGAGGATATGTCCTCTGTAAGCTTCATTGCGCTAAGAAATATGCCATGGCAGATTTCAGGAAAACTGTGTTAGCAAGTTGAACACTGAAGAGAAAACTGTAACTCCGTGAGTTGCATTCACACATCCCGACGCCGTTTCTCAAAACACTTCTTTCCTGTTTTTGTCTGAGGACATTTCCCTTTTCACCATAGGCCTCAATGAGCTCCCAAATATCCCTTTGCGGAATCCATGAAAACAGTGTTAGCATACTGCTACAAGATGGTAAAGGTGACGCTCCGTGTGGGGAATTCAACATCACAAAGCAATGTCTGAGACGGCTTCTTTCTAGTTATCATCTGAGGACGTTTCCGTTTGCACCATGGGCCCTGAATGGGCCCCAAATATCGCCTTGCAGATTCCAGGAAAACAGTGGTAGCAAACTGCTTCCTGAAGATTCAGCTGTAACTCTGTGTGTTGAATTCACGTAGCACAGAGAAGTGTCTCACAAAGCTTCTCTCACGTTTTTAATTGGGGATATGTCCTTCCTCAGCGTAGGCCTCAATTCCATCCAAAGTAGCCCTTCTCGGGTTCCTGAGAGACAGTGTTAAACGACTGCCCCACGAAACGCCGGTGTGACGCTGGGAGATGATTTCACACATCGCAAACCAGTTTCTAAGAAAGCTTCTTTTCATTTGATCTGAGGAGATTTCCTTTGTCCCCGTAAGCTTCATTGCGCTAAGAAGCATCCCAAGGCAGATTTCAAGGAAACTGTGTGAGCAAACTGGTCACTGAAGAGAAAAGTGTCACTCTGGGAGTTGCATTCGCACATCGCAACGCAGTTTCTCAGAACGCTTCCTTCCAGTTTTTATCGGAGGCTATTTCCTTTTCCCCGTAGCCCTCAATGAGCTCCCAAATATCACTTTGCGGAATCCAGGAAAACAGTGCTAGCCAACTGCTACAAGAAGGGAAGGTGAATCTCTGTGTGGTGAATTGACACATCACAAAGCAATTTCGGAGACAGCTTCTTTCTCGTCACGACCTGAGGATGTTTCCGTTTTCACCGTGGGCCCTCAGTGCGCTCCCAGATAGCACTATGCAGATTCCACGGAAACGGTGTTAGCAAACTGCTTCGTGAAGACTAAGTGGGAACTCTGTGAGATGAATTCACGTTTCACTGAGAAGTTTCTCACAAAGCCTCTTTCCAGTTTTCATTTCACGATAGTTCCTTGGTCACCATGAGCTTCATTGCGCTGAGAAATAGCCCAGTGCAGATTGCAATCAAACAGTGTTAGCAAACGGGTCAGTGAAAAGGTGCGTGGAAGTCTAGGAGTCGCATTCACATGTCACAATGCCGTTTCTCCGAAGGCTTCTTTCCAGTTTGTATCTGAGGACGTTTCTCTTTTCACCATATCCCTCCGTGGGCTCCCAAAAGTGGTGTAAGCCTTTGAAATGAACTCACACGTCACAAAGCTGTTTCTCAGAAAGCTGCACTCCGGTTTTTCTCGGAGGATATTCCCTTTCTCCCCACACTCTCCAAACCCATCCGAAATATCGGTTCTCAGAATCCACAAAAACAGCGCTGGGGAACGGCTCCAAGAAACAGTGATGTAACTCGGTCAGATGAAGTCACGTATCTGAAAGCAATTTCTGAGGAAGCTTCTGTCATTTTTATCTGAGGATACTTCCTTTGTCACGGTAAGCTGCGTAGCTCCAAGAAGTCTCCCATTGCGGATTTCAAGGAAACGGTCTTGTCAAACTCATCACTGAAGAGAAAAGTGTAACTCTGTGAGGTGCACTCACACAGCGCAATGCAGTTTCTCACAAAGCTTCTTGCCAGTGTGCATCTGAGGCTATTTCCTTTTCACCGGAGCCCTCAATGAGCTCCCAAATATCGCTTTGCAAATTCCACGAGAACAGTCTTCGCGAAGGGCTTCAGGAGGAGAAAGCTGCAATTCTGTGAGATGAATTCACAGATCACAAAGAAGTTTCTCAGAAAGCTTCCCTCTCCTTTGTAACGGAGGATATTTCCTTTGGCCCCGTAGTCCTCAAAGGGGTCTGAAATATCAGTTTCCAGATTCCACAGAAACAGGGGTAGCCAACGGCTCCATGAAGCACAGGTGTAATTCAGTGAGTTGAAGTCACACATCACAAAGCAGTTTCTCAGAAAGCTTCTATATTTTTGTTTTCGAGCTGAGGTTATTTGTGGTCTCGGAGCTCCACTGTGTGTCTTAGAGCAGGTTCTGCGAAAACACTGTTAGCAAGCTTCTCCATGGAAACAATGATAGAACTCTGTGAGCCGAATTCACCCACAGCAAAGGAGTTTCTGAGGAGAAACTCCTTTGAGTTTCTGAGGAGAACCCTC
This sequence comes from Macaca nemestrina, assembly GCF_043159975.1. Lineage (NCBI taxonomy): Eukaryota > Metazoa > Chordata > Mammalia > Primates > Cercopithecidae > Macaca > Macaca nemestrina. The sequence goes on along the minus strand of NW_027257679.1, from coordinate 99,288 downwards.
CCTGCGGATTTGTCTGAGTCTCGAGATTTCACGATTCACCATGGGATTCAACGCTATCCAAGATATCACTCGTGAGATTCTACAAACACAGTGCTAGCAAACTCCTCCAGGAAGGAGTGGTGTAACCCTGTGAAATGAATTCACACATCACGAAGCAGTTTCTCAGAGAGCTTCCTTCCGGTTTTTCTCGGAGGATAGTTCCTGTCCCCCTATACTCTTCAAGCCCATCCGAAATTATGAGTTCTCAGAATCCACAAAAACCGTGCTAGGAAACGGCTCCAAGACCCAGTGATGCAACTCCGGGAGCTGAAGTCTCGTATCTGAAAGCAATTCCCGAGGAAGCTTCTTTCATTTCTTATCTGAGGATATTTCCTTTGTCACCGTAAGCTGCATAGCGCTGAGAAGTATCTCGTCGCAAACTTCAAGAAAACGAGGTGCTGGCAAACTGATCACTGAAGAGAAAAGTGTAACTCCGTGAGGCGCATTCACACACCGCAAGGCAGTTTCTCAGAAAGCTTCTTTCCGGTTCTTATCTGAGGATATTTTCTGTTCCCCGTAGCCCACAATGAGCTCCCAAAGATCACTTTGCAGAATCCACGGCAACGGTGTTAGCAAACCGCTACGAGAAGGTAAAGGTGAATCTCTGTGTGGTGGATTCAACATCACAGAGCAATTTCTGAGACAGCTTCTTTCTAGTTATTATCGGAGGATGTCTCCGTGTTCACCATGGGCCTCAATGCGCCCCCAAATATCACTTTGCAGATTCCACGGAAACAGTGTTAGCGAACGGCTTCCTGAAGACTCGGTTGTAACTCTGTGTGATGAATTCACGTATCACAGAGAAGTTTCTCACGCAGCTTCGCTCACGTTTTGCATCGAGGGTATTTCAGCGTAGGCCTGAATTCGAACCAAAGTAGCCCTCCTCAGGTTCCTCAAAGACCGTGTTAAATGACTCTTCCATGAAAGGGGCGTGTAACTCTGTGAGATGAATTCTCACATCACAATCCAGTTTCTAAGACAGCTTCTTTCTCATTTTATCTGAGGATATGTCCTCTGTAAGCTTCATTGCGCTAAGAAATATGCCATGGCAGATTTCAGGAAAACTGTGTTAGCAAGTTGATCACTGAAGAGAAAACTGTAACTCCGTGAGTTGCATTCACACATCCCGACGCCGTTTCTCAAAACACTTCTTTCCTGTTTTTGTCTGAGGACATTTCCCTTTTCACCATAGGCCTCAATGAGCTCCCAAATATCCCTTTGCGGAATCCATGAAAACAGTGTTAGCATACTGCTACAAGATGGTAAAGGTGACGCTCCGTGTGGGGAATTCAACATCACAAAGCAATGTCTGAGACGGCTTCTCTCTAGTTATCATCTGAGGACGTTTCCGTTTGCACCATGGGCCCCGAATGCGCCCCCAAATATCGCCTTGCAGATTCCAGGAAAACAGTGGTAGCAAACTGCTTCCTGAAGATTCAGCTGTAACTCTGTGTGTTGAATTCACGTAGCACAGAGAAGTGTCTCACAAAGCTTCTCTCACGTTTTTAATTGGGGATATGTCCTTCCTCAGCGTAGGCCTCAATTCCATCCAAAGTAGCCCTTCTCGGGTTCCTGAGAGACAGTGTTAAACGACTGCCCCACGAAACGCCGGTGTGACGCTGGGAGATGATTTCACACATCGCAAACCAGTTTCTAAGAAAGCTTCTTTTCATTTGATCTGAGGAGATTTCCTTTGTCCCCGTAAGCTTCATTGCGCTAAGAAGCATCCCAAGGCAGATTTCAAGGAAACTGTGTGAGCAAACTGGTCACTGAAGAGAAAAGTGTCACTCTGGGAGTTGCATTCGCACATCGCAACGCAGTTTCTCAGAACGCTTCCTTCCAGTTTTTATCGGAGGCTATTTCCTTTTCCCCGTAGCCCTCAATGAGCTCCCAAATATCACTTTGCGGAATCCAGGAAAACAGTGCTAGCCAACTGCTACAAGAAGGGAAGGTGAATCTCTGTGTGGTGAATTGACACATCACAAAGCAATTTCGGAGACAGCTTCTTTCTCGTCACGACCTGAGGATGTTTCCGTTTTCACCGTGGGCCCTCAGTGCGCTCCCAGATAGCACTATGCAGATTCCACGGAAACGGTGTTAGCAAACTGCTTCGTGAAGACTAAGTGGGAACTCTGTGAGATGAATTCACGTTTCACTGAGAAGTTTCTCACAAAGCCTCTTTCCAGTTTTCATTTCACGATAGTTCCTTGGTCACCATGAGCTTCATTGCGCTGAGAAATAGCCCAGTGCAGATTGCAATCAAACAGTGTTAGCAAACGGGTCAGTGAAAAGGTGCGTGGAAGTCTAGGAGTCGCATTCACATGTCACAAGGCAGTTTCTCCGAAGGCTTCTTTCCAGTTTGTATCTGAGGACGTTTCTCTTTTCACCATATCCCTCCGTGGGCTCCCAAGAGTGGTGTAAGCCTTTGAAATGAACTCACACGTCACAAAGCTGTTTCTCAGAAAGCTGCACTCCGGTTTTTCTCGGAGGATATTCCCTTTCTCCCCACACTCTCCAAACCCATCCGAAATATCGGTTCTCAGAATCCACAAAAACAGCGCTGGGGAACGGCTCCAAGAAACAGTGATGTAACTCGGTCAGATGAAGTCACGTATCTGAAAGCAATTTCTGAGGAAGCTTCTGTCATTTTTATCTGAGGATACTTCCTTTGTCACGGTAAGCTGCGTAGCTCCAAGAAGTCTCCCATTGCGGATTTCAAGGAAACGGTCTTGTCAAACTCATCACTGAAGAGAAAAGTGTAACTCTGTGAGGTGCACTCACACAGCGCAATGCAGTTTCTCACAAAGCTTCTTGCCAGTGTGCATCTGAGGCTATTTCCTTTTCACCGGAGCCCTCAATGAGCTCCCAAATATCGCTTTGCAAATTCCACGAGAACAGTCTTCGCGAAGGGCTTCAGGAGGAGAAAGCTGCAATTCTGTGAGATGAATTCACAGATCACAAAGAAGTTTCTCAGAAAGCTTCCCTCTCCTTTGTAACGGAGGATATTTCCTTTGGCCCCGTAGTCCTCAAAGGGGTCTGAAATATCAGGTTCCAGATTCCACAGAAACAGGGGTAGCCAACGGCTCCATGAAGCACAGGTGTAATTCAGTGAGTTGAAGTCACACATCACAAAGCAGTTTCTCAGAAAGCTTCTATATTTTTGTTTTCGAGCTGAGGTTATTTGTGGTCTCGGAGCTCCACTGTGTGTCTTAGAGCAGGTTCTGCGAAAACACTGTTAGCAAGCTTCTCCATGGAAACAATGATAGAACTCTGTGAGCCGAATTCACCCACAGCAAAGGAGTTTCTGAGGAGAAACTCCTTTGAGTTTCTGAGGAGAACCCTCCCTGCGGATTTGTCTGAGTCTCGAGATTTCACGATTCACCATGGGATTCAACGCTATCCAAGATATCACTCGTGAGATTCTACAAACACAGTGCTAGCAAACTCCTCCAGGAAGGAGTGGTGTAACCCTGTGAAATGAATTCACACATCACGAAGCAGTTTCTCAGAGAGCTTCCTTCCGGTTTTTCTCGGAGGATAGTTCCTGTCCCCCTATACTCTTCAAGCCCATCCGAAATTATGAGTTCTCAGAATCCACAAAAACCGTGCTAGGAAACGGCTCCAAGACCCAGTGATGCAACTCCGGGAGCTGAAGTCTCGTATCTGAAAGCAATTCCCGAGGAAGCTTCTTTCATTTCTTCTCTGAGGATATTTCCTTTGTCACCGTAAGCTGCATAGCGCTGAGAAGTATCTCGTCGCAAACTTCAAGAAAACGAGGTTCTGGCAAACTGATCACTGAAGAGAAAAGTGTAACTCCGTGAGGCGCATTCACACACCGCAAGGCAGTTTCTCAGAAAGCTTCTTTCCGGTTCTTATCTGAGGATATTTTCTGTTCCCCGTAGCCCACAATGAGCTCCCAAAGATCACTTTGCAGAATCCACGGCAACGGTGTTAGCAAACCGCTACGAGAAGGTAAAGGTGAATCTCTGTGTGGTGGATTCAACATCACAGAGCAATTTCTGAGACAGCTTCTTTCTAGTTATTATCGGAGGATGTCTCCGTGTTCACCATGGGCCTCAATGCGCCCCCAAATATCACTTTGCAGATTCCACGGAAACAGTGTTAGCGAACGGCTTCCTGAAGACTCGGTTGTAACTCTGTGTGATGAATTCACGTATCACAGAGAAGTTTCTCACGCAGCTTCGCTCACGTTTTGCATCGAGGGTATTTCAGCGTAGGCCTGAATTCGAACCAAAGTAGCCCTCCTCAGGTTCCTCAAAGACCGTGTTAAATGACTCTTCCATGAAAGGGGCGTGTAACTCTGTGAGATGAATTCTCACATCACAATCCAGTTTCTAAGACAGCTTCTTTCTCATTTTATCTGAGGATATGTCCTCTGTAAGCTTCATTGCGCTAAGAAATATGCCATGGCAGATTTCAGGAAAACTGTGTTAGCAAGTTGAACACTGAAGAGAAAACTGTAACTCCGTGAGTTGCATTCACACATCCCGACGCCGTTTCTCAAAACACTTCTTTCCTGTTTTTGTCTGAGGACATTTCCCTTTTCACCATAGGCCTCAATGAGCTCCCAAATATCCCTTTGCGGAATCCATGAAAACAGTGTTAGCATACTGCTACAAGATGGTAAAGGTGACGCTCCGTGTGGGGAATTCAACATCACAAAGCAATGTCTGAGACGGCTTCTTTCTAGTTATCATCTGAGGACGTTTCCGTTTGCACCATGGGCCCCGAATGCGCCCCCAAATATCGCCTTGCAGATTCCAGGAAAACAGTGGTAGCAAACTGCTTCCTGAAGATTCAGCTGTAACTCTGTGTGTTGAATTCACGTAGCACAGAGAAGTGTCTCACAAAGCTTCTCTCACGTTTTTAATTGGGGATATGTCCTTCCTCAGTGTAGGCCTCAATTCCATCCAAAGTAGCCCTTCTCGGGTTCCTGAGAGACAGTGTTAAACGACTGCCCCACGAAACGCCGGTGTGACGCTGGGAGATGATTTCACACATCGCAAACCAGTTTCTAAGAAAGCTTCTTTTCATTTGATCTGAGGAGATTTCCTTTGTCCCCGTAAGCTTCATTGCGCTAAGAAGCATCCCAAGGCAGATTTCAAGGAAACTGTGTGAGCAAACTGGTCACTGAAGAGAAAAGTGTCACTCTGGGAGTTGCATTCGCACATCGCAACGCAGTTTCTCAGAACGCTTCCTTCCAGTTTTTATCGGAGGCTATTTCCTTTTCCCCGTAGCCCTCAATGAGCTCCCAAATATCACTTTGCGGAATCCAGGAAAACAGTGCTAGCCAACTGCTACAAGAAGGGAAGGTGAATCTCTGTGTGGTGAATTGACACATCACAAAGCAATTTCGGAGACAGCTTCTTTCTCGTCACGACCTGAGGATGTTTCCGTTTTCACCGTGGGCCCTCAGTGCGCTCCCAGATAGCACTATGCAGATTCCACGGAAACGGTGTTAGCAAACTGCTTCGTGAAGACTAAGTGGGAACTCTGTGAGATGAATTCACGTTTCACTGAGAAGTTTCTCACAAAGCCTCTTTCCAGTTTTCATTTCACGATAGTTCCTTGGTCACCATGAGCTTCATTGCGCTGAGAAATAGCCCAGTGCAGATTGCAATCAAACAGTGTTAGCAAACGGGTCAGTGAAAAGGTGCGTGGAAGTCTAGGAGTCGCATTCACATGTCACAATGCCGTTTCTCCGAAGGCTTCTTTCCAGTTTGTATCTGAGGACGTTTCTCTTTTCACCATATCCCTCTGTGGGCTCCCAAGAGTGGTGTAAGCCTTTGAAATGAACTCACACGTCACAAAGCTGTTTCTCAGAAAGCTGCACTCCGGTTTTTCTCGGAGGATATTCCCTTTCTCCCCACACTCTCCAAACCCATCCGAAATATCGGTTCTCAGAATCCACAAAAACAGCGCTGGGGAACGGCTCCAAGAAACAGTGATGTAACTCGGTCAGATGAAGTCACGTATCTGAAAGCAATTTCTGAGGAAGCTTCTGTCATTTTTATCTGAGGATACTTCCTTTGTCACGGTAAGCTGCGTAGCTCCAAGAAGTCTCCCATTGCGGATTTCAAGGAAACGGTCTTGTCAAACTCATCACTGAAAAGAAAAGTGTAACTCTGTGAGGTGCACTCACACAGCGCAATGCAGTTTCTCACAAAGCTTCTTGCCAGTGTGCATCTGAGGCTATTTCCTTTTCACCGGAGCCCTCAATGAGCTCCCAAATATCGCTTTGCAAATTCCACGAGAACAGTCTTCGCGAAGGGCTTCAGGAGGAGAAAGCTGCAATTCTGTGAGATGAATTCACAGATCACAAAGAAGTTTCTCAGAAAGCTTCCCTCTCCTTTGTAACGGAGGATATTTCCTTTGGCCCCGTAGTCCTCAAAGGGGTCTGAAATATCAGTTTCCAGATTCCACAGAAACAGGGGTAGCCAACGGCTCCATGAAGCACAGGTGTAATTCAGTGAGTTGAAGTCACACATCACAAAGCAGTTTCTCAGAAAGCTTCTATATTTTTGTTTTCGAGCTGAGGTTATTTGTGGTCTCGGAGCTCCACTGTGTGTCTTAGAGCAGGTTCTGCGAAAACACTGTTAGCAAGCTTCTCCATGGAAACAATGATAGAACTCTGTGAGCCGAATTCACCCACAGCAAAGGAGTTTCTGAGGAGAAACTCCTTTGAGTTTCTGAGGAGAATCCTCCCTGCGGATTTGTCTGAGTCTCGAGATTTCACGATTCACCATGGGATTCAACGCTATCCAAGATATCACTCGTGAGATTCTACAAACACAGTGCTAGCAAACTCCTCCAGGAAGGAGTGGTGTAACCCTGTGAAATGAATTCACACATCACGAAGCAGTTTCTCAGAGAGCTTCCTTCCGGTTTTTCTCGGAGGATAGTTCCTGTCCCCCTATACTCTTCAAGCCCATCCGAAATTATGAGTTCTCAGAATCCACAAAAACCGTGCTAGGAAACGGCTCCAAGACCCAGTGATGCAACACCGGGAGCTGAAGTCTCATATCTGAAAGCAATTCCCGAGGAAGCTTCTTTCATTTCTTATCTGAGGATATTTCCTTTGTCACCGTAAGCTGCATAGCGCTGAGAAGTATCTCGTCGCAAACTTCAAGAAAACGAGGTGCTGGCAAACTGATCACTGAAGAGAAAAGTGTAACTCCGTGAGGCGCATTCACACACCGCAAGGCAGTTTCTCAGAAAGCTTCTTTCCGGTTCTTATCTGAGGATATTTTCTGTTCCCCGTAGCCCACAATGAGCTCCCAAAGATCACTTTGCAGAATCCACGGCAACGGTGTTAGCAAACCGCTACGAGAAGGTAAAGGTGAATCTCTGTGTGGTGGATTCAACATCACAGAGCAATTTCTGAGACAGCTTCTTTCTAGTTATTATCGGAGGATGTCTCCGTGTTCACCATGGGCCTCAATGCGCCCCCAAATATCACTTTGCAGATTCCACGGAAACAGTGTTAGCGAACGGCTTCCTGAAGACTCGGTTGTAACTCTGTGTGATGAATTCACGTATCACAGAGAAGTTTCTCACGCAGCTTCGCTCACGTTTTGCATCGAGGGTATTTCAGTGTAGGCCTGAATTCGAACCAAAGTAGCCCTCCTCAGGTTCCTCAAAGACCGTGTTAAATGACTCTTCCATGAAAGGGGCGTGTAACTCTGTGAGATGAATTCTCACATCACAATCCAGTTTCTAAGACAGCTTCTTTCTCATTTTATCTGAGGATATGTCCTCTGTAAGCTTCATTACGCTAAGAAATATGCCATGGCAGATTTCAGGAAAACTGTGTTAGCAAGTTGATCACTGAAGAGAAAACTGTAACTCCGTGAGTTGCATTCACACATCCCGACGCCGTTTCTCAAAACACTTCTTTCCTGTTTTTGTCTGAGGACATTTCCCTTTTCACCATAGGCCTCAATGAGCTCCCAAATATCCCTTTGCGGAATCCATGAAAACAGTGTTAGCATACTGCTACAAGATGGTAAAGGTGACGCTCCGTGTGGGGAATTCAACATCACAAAGCAATGTCTGAGATGGCTTCTTTCTAGTTATCATCTGAGGACGTTTCCGTTTGCACCATGGGCCCCGAATGCGCGCCCAAATATCACCTTGCAGATTCCAGGAAAACAGTGGTAGCAAACTGCTTCCTGAAGATTCAGCTGTAACTCTGTGTGTTGAATTCACGTAGCACAGAGAAGTGTCTCACAAAGCTTCTCTCACGTTTTTAATTGGGGATATGTCCTTCCTCAGCGTAAGCCTCAATTCCATCCAAAGTAGCCCTTCTCGGGTTCCTGAGAGACAGTGTTAAACGACTGCCCCACGAAACGCCGGTGTGACGCTGGGAGATGATTTCACACATCGCAAACCAGTTTCTAAGAAAGCTTCTTTTCATTTGATCTGAGGAGATTTCCTTTGTCCCCGTAAGCTTCATTGCGCTAAGAAGCATCCCAAGGCAGATTTCAAGGAAACTGTGTGAGCAAACTGGTCACTGAAGAGAAAAGTGTCACTCTGGGAGTTGCATTCGCACATCGCAACTCAGTTTCTCAGAACGCTTCCTTCCAGTTTTTATCGGAGGCTATTTCCTTTTCCCCGTAGCCCTCAATGAGCTCCCAAATATCACTTTGCGGAATCCAGGAAAACAGTGCTAGCCAACTGCTACAAGAAGGGAAGGTGAATCTCTGTGTGGTGAATTGACACATCACAAAGCAATTTCGGAGACAGCTTCTTTCTCGTCACGACCTGAGGATGTTTCCGTTTTCACCGTGGGCCCTCAGTGCGCTCCCAGATAGCACTATGCAGATTCCACGGAAACGGTGTTAGCAAACTGCTTCGTGAAGACTAAGTGGGAACTCTGTGAGATGAATTCACGTTTCACTGAGAAGTTTCTCACAAAGCCTCTTTCCAGTTTTCATTTCACGATAGTTCCTTGGTCACCATGAGCTTCATTGCGCTGAGAAATAGCCCAGTGCAGATTGCAATCAAACAGTGTTAGCAAACGGGTCAGTGAAAAGGTGCGTGGAAGTCTAGGAGTCGCATTCACATGTCACAATGCAGTTTCTCCGTAGGCTTCTTTCCAGTTTGTATCTGAGGACGTTTCTCTTTTCACCATATCCCTCCGTGGGCTCCCAAGAGTGGTGTAAGCCTTTGAAATGAACTCACACGTCACAAAGCTGTTTCTCAGAAAGCTGCACTCCGGTTTTTCTCGGAGGATATTCCCTTTCTCCCCACACTCTCCAAACCCATCCGAAATATCGGTTCTCAGAATCCACAAAAACAGCGCTGGGGAACGGCTCCAAGAAACAGTGATGTAACTCGGTCAGATGAAGTCACGTATCTGAAAGCAATTTCTGAGGAAGCTTCTGTCATTTTTATCTGAGGATACTTCCTTTGTCACGGTAAGCTGCGTAGCTCCAAGAAGTCTCCCATTGCGGATTTCAAGGAAACGGTCTTGTCAAACTCATCACTGAAGAGCAAAGTGTAACTCTGTGAGGTGCACTCACACAGCGCAATGCAGTTTCTCACAAAGCTTCTTGCCAGTGTGCATCTGAGGCTATTTCCTTTTCACCGGAGCCCTCAATGAGCTCCCAAATATCGCTTTGCAAATTCCACGAGAACAGTCTTCGCGAAGGGCTTCAGGAGGAGAAAGCTGCAATTCTGTGAGATGAATTCACAGATCACAAAGAAGTTTCTCAGAAAGCTTCCCTCTCCTTTGTAACGGAGGATATTTCCTTTGGCCCCGTAGTCCTCAAAGGGGTCTGAAATATCAGTTTCCAGATTCCACAGAAACAGGGGTAGCCAACGGCTCCATGAAGCACAGGTGTAATTCAGTGAGTTGAAGTCACACATCACAAAGCAGTTTCTCAGAAAGCTTCTATATTTTTGTTTTCGAGCTGAGGTTATTTGTGGTCTCGGAGCTCCACTGTGTGTCTTAGAGCAGGTTCTGCGAAAACACTGTTAGCAAGCTTCTCCATGGAAACAATGATAGAACTCTGTGAGCCGAATTCACCCACAGCAAAGGAGTTTCTGAGGAGAAACTCCTTTGAGTTTCTGAGGAGAACCCTCCCTGCGGATTTGTCTGAGTCTCGAGATTTCACGATTCACCATGGGATTCAACGCTATCCAAGATATCACTCGTGAGATTCTAGAAACACAGTGCTAGCAAACTCCTCCAGGAAGGAGTGGTGTAACCCTGTGAAATGAATTCACACATCACGAAGCAGTTTCTCAGAGAGCTTCCTTCCGGTTTTTCTCGGAGGATAGTTCCTGTCCCCCTATACTCTTCAAGCCCATCCGAAATTGTGAGTTCTCAGAATCCACAAAAACCGTGCTAGGAAACGGCTCCAAGACCCAGTGATGCAACTCCGGGAGCTGAAGTCTCGTATCTGAAAGCAATTCCCGAGGAAGCTTCTTTCATTTCTTATCTGAGGATATTTCCTTTGTCACCGTAAGCTGCATAGCGCTGAGAAGTATCTCATCGCAAACTTCAAGAAAACGAGGTGCTGGCAAACTGATCACTGAAGAGAAAAGTGTAACTCCGTGAGGCGCATTCACACACCGCAAGGCAGTTTCTCAGAAAGCTTCTTTCCGGTTCTTATCTGAGGATATTTTCTGTTCCCCGTAGCCCACAATGAGCTCCCAAAGATCACTTTGCAGAATCCACGGCAACGGTGTTAGCAAACCGCTACGAGAAGGTAAAGGTGAATCTCTGTGTGGTGGATTCAACATCACAGAGCAATTTCTGAGACAGCTTCTTTCTAGTTATTATCGGAGGATGTCTCCGTGTTCACCATGGGCCTCAATGCGCCCCCAAATATCACTTTGCAGATTCCACGGAAACAGTGTTAGCGAACGGCTTCCTGAAGACTCGGTTGTAACTCTGTGTGATGAATTCACGTATCACAGAGAAGTTTCTCACGCAGCTTCGCTCACGTTTTGCATCGAGGGTATTTCAGCGTAGGCCTGAATTCGAACCAAAGTAGCCCTCCTCAGGTTCCTCAAAGACCGTGTTAAATGACTCTTCCATGAAAGGGGCGTGTAACTCTGTGAGATGAATTCTCACATCACAATCCAGTTTCTAAGACAGCTTCTTTCTCATTTTATCTGAGGATATGTCCTCTGTAAGCTTCATTGCGCTAAGAAATATGCCATGGCAGATTTCAGGAAAACTGTGTTAGCAAATTGATCACTGAAGAGAAAACTGTAACTCCGTGAGTTGCATTCACACATCCCGACGCCGTTTCTCAAAACACTTCTTTCCTGTTTTTGTCTGAGGACATTTCCCTTTTCACCATAGGCCTCAATGAGCTCCCAAATATCCCTTTGCGGAATCCATGAAAACAGTGTTAGCATACTGCTACAAGATGGTAAAGGTGACGCTCCGTGTGGGGAATTCAACATCACAAAGCAATGTCTGAGACGGCTTCTCTCTAGTTATCATCTGAGGACGTTTCCGTTTGCACCATGGGCCCTGAATGCGCCCCCAAATATCGCCTTGCAGATTCCAGGAAAACAGTGGTAGCAAACTGCTTCCTGAAGATTCAGCTGTAACTCTGTGTGTTGAATTCACGTAGCACAGAGAAGTGTCTCACAAAGCTTCTCTCACGTTTTTAATTGGGGATATGTCCTTCCTCAGCGTAGGCCTCAATTCCATCCAAAGTAGCCCTTCTCGGGTTCCTGAGAGACAGTGTTAAACGACTGCCCCACGAAACGCCGGTGTGACGCTGGGAGATGATTTCACACATCGCAAACCAGTTTCTAAGAAAGCTTCTTTTCATTTGATCTGAGGAGATTTCCTTTGTCCCCGTAAGCTTCATTGCGCTAAGAAGCATCCCAAGGCAGATTTCAAGGAAACTGTGTGAGCAAACTGGTCACTGAAGAGAAAAGTGTCACTCTGGGAGTTGCATTCGCACATCGCAACGCAGTTTCTCAGAACGCTTCCTTCCAGTTTTTATCGGAGGCTATTTCCTTTTCCCCGTAGCCCTCAATGAGCTCCCAAATATCACTTTGCGGAATCCAGGAAAACAGTGCTAGCCAACTGCTACAAGAAGGGAAGGTGAATCTCTGTGTGGTGAATTGACACATCACAAAGCAATTTCGGAGACAGCTTCTTTCTCGTCACGACCTGAGGATGTTTCCGTTTTCACCGTGGGCCCTCAGTGCGCTCCCAGATAGCACTATGCAGATTCCACGGAAACGGTGTTAGCAAACTGCTTCGTGAAGACTAAGTGGGAACTCTGTGAGATGAATTCACGTTTCACTGAGAAGTTTCTCACAAAGCCTCTTTCCAGTTTTCATTTCACGATAGTTCCTTGGTCACCATGAGCTTCATTGCGCTGAGAAATAGCCCAGTGCAGATTGCAATCAAACAGTGTTAGCAAACGGGTCAGTGAAAAGGTGCGTGGAAGTCTAGGAGTCGCATTCACATGTCACAATGCAGTTTCTCCGAAGGCTTCTTTCCAGTTTGTATCTGAGGACGTTTCTCTTTTCACCATATCCCTCCGTGGGCTCCCAAGAGTGGTGTAAGCCTTTGAAATGAACTCACACGTCACAAAGCTGTTTCTCAGAAAGCTGCACTCCGGTTTTTCTCGGAGGATATTCCCTTTCTCCCCACACTCTCCAAACCCATCCGAAATATCGGTTCTCAGAATCCACAAAAACAGCGCTGGGGAACGGCTCCAAGAAACAGTGATGTAACTCGGTCAGATGAAGTCACGTATCTGAAAGCAATTTCTGAGGAAGCTTCTGTCATTTTTATCTGAGGATACTTCCTTTGTCACGGTAAGCTGCGTAGCTCCAAGAAGTCTCCCATTGCGCATTTCAAGGAAACGGTCTTGTCAAACTCATCACTGAAGAGAAAAGTGTAACTCTGTGAGGTGCACTCACACAGCGCAATGCAGTTTCTCACAAAGCTTCTTGCCAGTGTGCATCTGAGGCTATTTCCTTTTCACCGGAGCCCTCAATGAGCTCCCAAATATCGCTTTGCAAATTCCACGAGAACAGTCTTCGCGAAGGGCTTCAGGAGGAGACAGCTGCAATTCTGTGAGATGAATTCACAGATCACAAAGAAGTTTCTCAGAAAGCTTCCCTCTCCTTTGTAACGGAGGATATTTCCTTTGGCCCCGTAGTCCTCAAAGGGGTCTGAAATATCAGGTTCCAGATTCCACAGAAACAGGGGTAGCCAACGGCTCCATGAAGCACAGGTGTAATTCAGTGAGTTGAAGTCACACATCACAAAGCAGTTTCTCAGAAAGCTTCTATATTTTTGTTTTCGAGCTGAGGTTATTTGTGGTCTCGGAGCTCCACTGTGTGTCTTAGAGCAGGTTCTGCGAAAACACTGTTAGCAAGCTTCTCCATGGAAACAATGATAGAAATCTGTGGGCCGAATTCACCCACAGCAAAGGAGTTTCTGAGGAGAAACTCCTTTGAGTTTCTGAGGAGAATCCTCCCTGCGGATTTGTCTGAGTCTCGAGATTTCACGATTCACCATGGGATTCAACGCTATCCAAGATATCACTCGTGAGATTCTACAAACACAGTGCTAGCAAACTCCTCCAGGAAGGAGTGGTGTAACCCTGTGAAATGAATTCACACATCACGAAGCAGTTTCTCAGAGAGCTTCCTTCCGGTTTTTCTCGGAGGATAGTTCCCGTCCCCCTATACTCTTCAAGCCCATCCGAAATTATGAGTTCTCAGAATCCACAAAAACCGTGCTAGGAAACGGCTCCAAGACCCAGTGATGCAACACCGGGAGCTGAAGTCTCATATCTGAAAGCAATTCCCGAGCAAGCTTCTTTCATTTCTTATCTGAGGATATTTCCTTTGTCACCGTAAGCTGCATAGCGCTGAGAAGTATCTCGTCGCAAACTTCAAGAAAACGAGGTGCTGGCAAACTGATCACTGAAGAGAAAAGTGTAACTCCGTGAGGCGCATTCACACACCGCAAGGCAGTTTCTCAGAAAGCTTCTTTCCGGTTCTTATCTGAGGATATTTTCTGTTCCCCGTAGCCCACAATGAGCTCCCAAAGATCACTTTGCAGAATCCACGGCAACGGTGTTAGCAAACCGCTACGAGAAGGTAAAGGTGAATCTCTGTGTGGTGGATTCAACATCACAGAGCAATTTCTGAGACAGCTTCTTTCTAGTTATTATCGGAGGATGTCTCCGTGTTCACCATGGGCCTCAATGCGCCCCCAAATATCACTTTGCAGATTCCACGGAAACAGTGTTAGCGAACGGCTTCCTGAAGACTCGGTTGTAACTCTGTGTGATGAATTCACGTATCACAGAGAAGTTTCTCACGCAGCTTCGCTCACGTTTTGCATCGAGGGTATTTCAGCGTAGGCCTGAATTCGAACCAAAGTAGCCCTCCTCAGGTTCCTCAAAGACCGTGTTAAATGACTCTTCCATGAAAGGGGCGTGTAACTCTGTGAGATGAATTCTCACATCACAATCCAGTTTCTAAGACAGCTTCTTTCTCATTTTATCTGAGGATATGTCCTCTGTAAGCTTTATTGCGCTAAGAAATATGCCATGGCAGATTTCAGGAAAACTGTGTTAGCAAGTTGATCACTGAAGAGAAAACTGTAACTCCGTGAGTTGCATTCACACATCCCGACGCCGTTTCTCAAAACACTTCTTTCCTGTTTTTGTCTGAGGACATTTCCCTTTTCACCATAGGCCTCAATGAGCTCCCAAATATCCCTTTGCGGAATCCATGAAAACAGTGTTAGCATACTGCTACAAGATGGTAAAGGTGACGCTCCGTGTGGGGAATTCAACATCACAAAGCAATGTCTGAGACGGCTTCTCTCTAGTTATCATCTGAGGACGTTTCCGTTTGCACCATGGGCCCTGAATGCGCCCCCAAATATCGCCTTGCAGATTCCAGGAAAACAGTGGTAGCAAACTGCTTCCTGAAGATTCAGCTGTAACTCTGTGTGTTGAATTCACGTAGCACAGAGAAGTGTCTCACAAAGCTTCTCTCACGTTTTTAATTGGGGATATGTCCTTCCTCAGCGTAGGCCTCAATTCCATCCAAAGTAGCCCTTCTCGGGTTCCTGAGAGACAGTGTTAAACGACTGCCCCACGAAACGCCGGTGTGACGCTGGGAGATGATTTCACACATCGCAAACCAGTTTCTAAGAAAGCTTCTTTTCATTTGATCTGAGGAGATTTCCTTTGTCCCCGTAAGCTTCATTGCGCTAAGAAGCATCCCAAGGCAGATTTCAAGGAAACTGTGTGAAAAACTGGTCACTGAAGAGAAAAGTGTCACTCTGGGAGTTGCATTCGCACATCGCAACGCAGTTTCTCAGAACGCTTCCTTCCAGTTTTTATCGGAGGCTATTTCCTTTTCCCCGTAGCCCTCAATGAGCTCCCAAATATCACTTTGCGGAATCCAGGAAAACAGTGCTAGCCAACTGCTACAAGAAGGGAAGGTGAATCTCTGTGTGGTGAATTGACACATCACAAAGCAATTTCGGAGACAGCTTCTTTCTCGTCACGACCTGAGGATGTTTCCGTTTTCACCGTGGGCCCTCAGTGCGCTCCCAGATAGCACTATGCAGATTCCACGGAAACGGTGTTAGCAAACTGCTTCGTGAAGACTAAGTGGGAACTCTGTGAGATGAATTCACGTTTCACTGAGAAGTTTCTCACAAAGCCTCTTTCCAGTTTTCATTTCACGATAGTTCCTTGGTCACCATGAGCTTCATTGCGCTGAGAAATAGCCCAGTGCAGATTGCAATCAAACAGTGTTAGCAAACGGGTCAGTGAAAAGGTGCGTGGAAGTCTAGGAGTCGCATTCACATGTCACAATGCCGTTTCTCCGAAGGCTTCTTTCCAGTTTGTATCTGAGGACGTTTCTCTTTTCACCATATCCCTCCGTGGGCTCCCAAGAGTGGTGTAAGCCTTTGAAATGAACTCACACGTCACAAAGCTGTTTCTCAGAAAGCTGCACTCCGGTTTTTCTCGGAGGATATTCCCTTTCTCCCCACACTCTCCAAACCCATCCGAAATATCGGTTCTCAGAATCCACAAAAACAGCGCTGGGGAACGGCTCCAAGAAACAGTGATGTAACTCGGTCAGATGAAGTCACGTATCTGAAAGCAATTTCTGAGGAAGCTTCTGTCATTTTTATCTGAGGATACTTCCTTTGTCACGGTAAGCTGCGTAGCTCCAAGAAGTCTCCCATTGCGGATTTCAAGGAAACGGTCTTGTCAAACTCATCACTGAAGAGAAAAGTGTAACTCTGTGAGGTGCACTCACACAGCGCAATGCAGTTTCTCACAAAGCTTCTTGCCAGTGTGCATCTGAGGCTATTTCCTTTTCACCGGAGCCCTCAATGAGCTCCCAAATATCGCTTTGCAAATTCCACGAGAACAGTCTTCGCGAAGGGCTTCAGGAGGAGAAAGCTGCAATTCTGTGAGATGAATTCACAGATCACAAAGAAGTTTCTCAGAAAGCTTCCCTCTCCTTTGTAACGGAGGATATTTCCTTTGGCCCCGTAGTCCTCAAAGGGGTCTGAAATATCAGTTTCCAGATTCCACAGAAACAGGGGTAGCCAACGGCTCCATGAAGCACAGGTGTAATTCAGTGAGTTGAAGTCACACATCACAAAGCAGTTTCTCAGAAAGCTTCTATATTTTTGTTTTCGAGCTGAGGTTATTTGTGGTCTCGGAGCTCCACTGTGTGTCTTAGAGCAGGTTCTGCGAAAACACTGTTAGCAAGCTTCTCCATGGAAACAATGATAGAACTCTGTGAGCCGAATTCACCCACAGCAAAGGAGTTTCTGAGGAGAAACTCCTTTGAGTTTCTGAGGAGAACCCTCCCTGCGGATTTGTCTGAGTCTCGAGATTTCACGATTCACCATGGGATTCAACGCTATCCAAGATATCACTCGTGAGATTCTACAAACACAGTGCTAGCAAACTCCTCCAGGAAGGAGTGGTGTAACCCTGTGAAATGAATTCACACATCACGAAGCAGTTTCTCAGAGAGCTTCCTTCCGGTTTTTCTCGGAGGATAGTTCCTGTCCCCCTATACTCTTCAAGCCCATCCGAAATTATGAGTTCTCAGAATCCACAAAAACCGTGCTAGGAAACGGCTCCAAGACCCAGTGATGCAACTCCGGGAGCTGAAGTCTCGTATCTGAAAGCAATTCCCGAGGAAGCTTCTTTCATTTCTTATCTGAGGATATTTCCTTTGTCACCGTAAGCTGCATAGCGCTGAGAAGTATCTCATCGCAAACTTCAAGAAAACGAGGTGCTGGCAAACTGATCACTGAAGAGAAAAGTGTAACTCCGTGAGGCGCATTCACACACCGCAAGGCAGTTTCTCAGAAAGCTTCTTTCCGGTTCTTATCTGAGGATATTTTCTGTTCCCCGTAGCCCACAATGAGCTCCCAAAGATCACTTTGCAGAATCCACGGCAACGGTGTTAGCAAACCGCTACGAGAAGGTAAAGGTGAATCTCTGTGTGGTGGATTCAACATCACAGAGCAATTTCTGAGACAGCTTCTTTCTAGTTATTATCGGAGGATGTCTCCGTGTTCACCATGGGCCTCAATGCGCCCCCAAATATCACTTTGCAGATTCCACGGAAACAGTGTTAGCGAACGGCTTCCTGAAGACTCGGTTGTAACTCTGTGTGATGAATTCACGTATCACAGAGAAGTTTCTCACGCAGCTTCGCTCACGTTTTGCATCGAGGGTATTTCAGCGTAGGCCTGAATTCGAACCAAAGTAGCCCTCCTCAGGTTCCTCAAAGACCGTGTTAAATGACTCTTCCATGAAAGGGGCGTGTAACTCTGTGAGATGAATTCTCACATCACAATCCAGTTTCTAAGACAGCTTCTTTCTCATTTTATCTGAGGATATGTCCTCTGTAAGCTTCATTGCGCTAAGAAATATGCCATGGCAGATTTCAGGAAAACTGTGTTAGCAAGTTGATCACTGAAGAGAAAACTGTAACTCCGTGAGTTGCATTCACACATCCCGACGCCGTTTCTCAAAACACTTCTTTCCTGTTTTTGTCTGAGGACATTTCCCTTTTCACCATAGGCCTCAATGAGCTCCCAAATATCCCTTTGCGGAATCCATGAAAACAGTGTTAGCATACTGCTACAAGATGGTAAAGGTGACGCTCCGTGTGGGGAATTCAACATCACAAAGCAATGTCTGAGACGGCTTCTCTCTAGTTATCATCTGAGGACGTTTCCGTTTGCACCATGGGCCCTGAATGCGCCCCCAAATATCGCCTTGCAGATTCCAGGAAAACAGTGGTAGCAAACTGCTTCCTGAAGATTCAGCTGTAACTCTGTGTGTTGAATTCACGTAGCACAGAGAAGTGTCTCACAAAGCTTCTCTCACGTTTTTAATTGGGGATATGTCCTTCCTCAGCGTAGGCCTCAATTCCATCCAAAGTAGCCCTTCTCGGGTTCCTGAGAGACAGTGTTAAACGACTGCCCCACGAAACGCCGGTGTGACGCTGGGAGATGATTTCACACATCGCAAACCAGTTTCTAAGAAAGCTTCTTTTCATTTGATCTGAGGAGATTTCCTTTGTCCCCGTAAGCTTCATTGCGCTAAGAAGCATCCCAAGGCAGATTTCAAGGAAACTGTGTGAGCAAACTGGTCACTGAAGAGAAAAGTGTCACTCTGGGAGTTGCATTCGCACATCGCAACGCAGTTTCTCAGAACGCTTCCTTCCAGTTTTTATCGGAGGCTATTTCCTTTTCCCCGTAGCCCTCAATGAGCTCCCAAATATCACTTTGCGGAATCCAGGAAAACAGTGCTAGCCAACTGCTACAAGAAGGGAAGGTGAATCTCTGTGTGGTGAATTGACACATCACAAAGCAATTTCGGAGACAGCTTCTTTCTCGTCACGACCTGAGGATGTTTCCGTTTTCACCGTGGGCCCTCAGTGCGCTCCCAGATAGCACTATGCAGATTCCACGGAAACGGTGTTAGCAAACTGCTTCGTGAAGACTAAGTGGGAACTCTGTGAGATGAATTCACGTTTCACTGAGAAGTTTCTCACAAAGCCTCTTTCCAGTTTTCATTTCACGATAGTTCCTTGGTCACCATGAGCTTCATTGCGCTGAGAAATAGCCCAGTGCAGATTGCAATCAAACAGTGTTAGCAAACGGGTCAGTGAAAAGGTGCGTGGAAGTCTAGGAGTCGCATTCACATGTCACAATGCAGTTTCTCCGAAGGCTTCTTTCCAGTTTGTATCTGAGGACGTTTCTCTTTTCACCATATCCCTCCGTGGGCTCCCAAGAGTGGTGTAAGCCTTTGAAATGAACTCACACGTCACAAAGCTGTTTCTCAGAAAGCTGCACTCCGGTTTTTCTCGGAGGATATTCCCTTTCTCCCCACACTCTCCAAACCCATCCGAAATATCGGTTCTCAGAATCCACAAAAACAGCGCTGGGGAACGGCTCCAAGAAACAGTGATGTAACTCGGTCAGATGAAGTCACGTATCTGAAAGCAATTTCTGAGGAAGCTTCTGTCATTTTTATCTGAGGATACTTCCTTTGTCACGGTAAGCTGCGTAGCTCCAAGAAGTCTCCCATTGCGGATTTCAAGGAAACGGTCTTGTCAAACTCATCACTGAAGAGAAAAGTGTAACTCTGTGAGGTGCACTCACACAGCGCAATGCAGTTTCTCACAAAGCTTCTTGCCAGTGTGCATCTGAGGCTATTTCCTTTTCACCGGAGCCCTCAATGAGCTCCCAAATATCGCTTTGCAAATTCCACGAGAACAGTCTTCGCGAAGGGCTTCAGGAGGAGAAAGCTGCAATTCTGTGAGATGAATTCACAGATCACAAAGAAGTTTCTCAGAAAGCTTCCCTCTCCTTTGTAACGGAGGATATTTCCTTTGGCCCCGTAGTCCTCAAAGGGGTCTGAAATATCAGTTTCCAGATTCCACAGAAACAGGGGTAGCCAACGGCTCCATGAAGCACAGGTGTAATTCAGTGAGTTGAAGTCACACATCACAAAGCAGTTTCTCAGAAAGCTTCTATATTTTTGTTTTCGAGCTGAGGTTATTTGTGGTCTCGGAGCTCCACTGTGTGTCTTAGAGCAGGTTCTGCGAAAACACTGTTAGCAAGCTTCTCCATGGAAACAATGATAGAACTCTGTGAGCCGAATTCACCCACAGCAAAGGAGTTTCTGAGGAGAAACTCCTTTGAGTTTCTGAGGAGAACCCTCCCTGCGGATTTGTCTGAGTCTCGAGATTTCACGATTCACCATGGGATTCAACGCTATCCAAGATATCACTCGTGAGATTCTACAAACACAGTGCTAGCAAACTCCTCCAGGAAGGAGTGGTGTAACCCTGTGAAATGAATTCACACATCACGAAGCAGTTTCTCAGAGAGCTTCCTTCCGGTTTTTCTCGGAGGATAGTTCCTGTCCCCCTATACTCTTCAAGCCCATCCGAAATTATGAGTTCTCAGAATCCACAAAAACCGTGCTAGGAAACGGCTCCAAGACCCAGTGATGCAACTCCGGGAGCTGAAGTCTCGTATCTGAAAGCAATTCCCGAGGAAGCTTCTTTCATTTCTTCTCTGAGGATATTTCCTTTGTCACCGTAAGCTGCATAGCGCTGAGAAGTATCTCGTCGCAAACTTCAAGAAAACGAGGTTCTGGCAAACTGATCACTGAAGAGAAAAGTGTAACTCCGTGAGGCGCATTCACACACCGCAAGGCAGTTTCTCAGAAAGCTTCTTTCCGGTTCTTATCTGAGGATATTTTCTGTTCCCCGTAGCCCACAATGAGCTCCCAAAGATCACTTTGCAGAATCCACGGCAACGGTGTTAGCAAACCGCTACGAGAAGGTAAAGGTGAATCTCTGTGTGGTGGATTCAACATCACAGAGCAATTTCTGAGACAGCTTCTTTCTAGTTATTATCGGAGGATGTCTCCGTGTTCACCATGGGCCTCAATGCGCCCCCAAATATCACTTTGCAGATTCCACGGAAACAGTGTTAGCGAACGGCTTCCTGAAGACTCGGTTGTAACTCTGTGTGATGAATTCACGTATCACAGAGAAGTTTCTCACGCAGCTTCGCTCACGTTTTGCATCGAGGGTATTTCAGCGTAGGCCTGAATTCGAACCAAAGTAGCCCTCCTCAGGTTCCTCAAAGACCGTGTTAAATGACTCTTCCATGAAAGGGGCGTGTAACTCTGTGAGATGAATTCTCACATCACAATCCAGTTTCTAAGACAGCTTCTTTCTCATTTTATCTGAGGATATGTCCTCTGTAAGCTTCATTGCGCTAAGAAATATGCCATGGCAGATTTCAGGAAAACTGTGTTAGCAAGTTGAACACTGAAGAGAAAACTGTAACTCCGTGAGTTGCATTCACACATCCCGACGCCGTTTCTCAAAACACTTCTTTCCTGTTTTTGTCTGAGGACATTTCCCTTTTCACCATAGGCCTCAATGAGCTCCCAAATATCCCTTTGCGGAATCCATGAAAACAGTGTTAGCATACTGCTACAAGATGGTAAAGGTGACGCTCCGTGTGGGGAATTCAACATCACAAAGCAATGTCTGAGACGGCTTCTTTCTAGTTATCATCTGAGGACGTTTCCGTTTGCACCATGGGCCCCGAATGCGCCCCCAAATATCGCCTTGCAGATTCCAGGAAAACAGTGGTAGCAAACTGCTTCCTGAAGATTCAGCTGTAACTCTGTGTGTTGAATTCACGTAGCACAGAGAAGTGTCTCACAAAGCTTCTCTCACGTTTTTAATTGGGGATATGTCCTTCCTCAGCGTAGGCCTCAATTCCATCCAAAGTAGCCCTTCTCGGGTTCCTGAGAGACAGTGTTAAACGACTGCCCCACGAAACGCCGGTGTGACGCTGGGAGATGATTTCACACATCGCAAACCAGTTTCTAAGAAAGCTTCTTTTCATTTGATCTGAGGAGATTTCCTTTGTCCCCGTAAGCTTCATTGCGCTAAGAAGCATCCCAAGGCAGATTTCAAGGAAACTGTGTGAGCAAACTGGTCACTGAAGAGAAAAGTGTCACTCTGGGAGTTGCATTCGCACATCGCAACGCAGTTTCTCAGAACGCTTCCTTCCAGTTTTTATCGGAGGCTATTTCCTTTTCCCCGTAGCCCTCAATGAGCTCCCAAATATCACTTTGCGGAATCCAGGAAAACAGTGCTAGCCAACTGCTACAAGAAGGGAAGGTGAATCTCTGTGTGGTGAATTGACACATCACAAAGCAATTTCGGAGACAGCTTCTTTCTCGTCACGACCTGAGGATGTTTCCGTTTTCACCGTGGGCCCTCAGTGCGCTCCCAGATAGCACTATGCAGATTCCACGGAAACGGTGTTAGCAAACTGCTTCGTGAAGACTAAGTGGGAACTCTGTGAGATGAATTCACGTTTCACTGAGAAGTTTCTCACAAAGCCTCTTTCCAGTTTTCATTTCACGATAGTTCCTTGGTCACCATGAGCTTCATTGCGCTGAGAAATAGCCCAGTGCAGATTGCAATCAAACAGTGTTAGCAAACGGGTCAGTGAAAAGGTGCGTGGAAGTCTAGGAGTCGCATTCACATGTCACAATGCCGTTTCTCCGAAGGCTTCTTTCCAGTTTGTATCTGAGGACGTTTCTCTTTTCACCATATCCCTCCGTGGGCTCCCAAGAGTGGTGTAAGCCTTTGAAATGAACTCACACGTCACAAAGCTGTTTCTCAGAAAGCTGCACTCCGGTTTTTCTCGGAGGATATTCCCTTTCTCCCCACACTCTCCAAACCCATCCGAAATATCGGTTCTCAGAATCCACAAAAACAGCGCTGGGGAACGGCTCCAAGAAACAGTGATGTAACTCGGTCAGATGAAGTCACGTATCTGAAAGCAATTTCTGAGGAAGCTTCTGTCATTTTTATCTGAGGATACTTCCTTTGTCACGGTAAGCTGCGTAGCTCCAAGAAGTCTCCCATTGCGGATTTCAAGGAAACGGTCTTGTCAAACTCATCACTGAAAAGAAAAGTGTAACTCTGTGAGGTGCACTCACACAGCGCAATGCAGTTTCTCACAAAGCTTCTTGCCAGTGTGCATCTGAGGCTATTTCCTTTTCACCGGAGCCCTCAATGAGCTCCCAAATATCGCTTTGCAAATTCCACGAGAACAGTCTTCGCGAAGGGCTTCAGGAGGAGAAAGCTGCAATTCTGTGAGATGAATTCACAGATCACAAAGAAGTTTCTCAGAAAGCTTCCCTCTCCTTTGTAACGGAGGATATTTCCTTTGGCCCCGTAGTCCTCAAAGGGGTCTGAAATATCAGTTTCCAGATTCCACAGAAACAGGGGTAGCCAACGGCTCCATGAAGCACAGGTGTAATTCAGTGAGTTGAAGTCACACATCACAAAGCAGTTTCTCAGAAAGCTTCTATATTTTTGTTTTCGAGCTGAGGTTATTTGTGGTCTCGGAGCTCCACTGTGTGTCTTAGAGCAGGTTCTGCGAAAACACTGTTAGCAAGCTTCTCCATGGAAACAATGATAGAACTCTGTGAGCCGAATTCACCCACAGCAAAGGAGTTTCTGAGGAGAAACTCCTTTGAGTTTCTGAGGAGAATCCTCCCTGCGGATTTGTCTGAGTCTCGAGATTTCACGATTCACCATGGGATTCAACGCTATCCAAGATATCACTCGTGAGATTCTACAAACACAGTGCTAGCAAACTCCTCCAGGAAGGAGTGGTGTAACCCTGTGAAATGAATTCACACATCACGAAGCAGTTTCTCAGAGAGCTTCCTTCCGGTTTTTCTCGGAGGATAGTTCCTGTCCCCCTATACTCTTCAAGCCCATCCGAAATTATGAGTTCTCAGAATCCACAAAAACCGTGCTAGGAAACGGCTCCAAGACCCAGTGATGCAACACCGGGAGCTGAAGTCTCATATCTGAAAGCAATTCCCGAGGAAGCTTCTTTCATTTCTTATCTGAGGATATTTCCTTTGTCACCGTAAGCTGCATAGCGCTGAGAAGTATCTCGTCGCAAACTTCAAGAAAACGAGGTGCTGGCAAACTGATCACTGAAGAGAAAAGTGTAACTCCGTGAGGCGCATTCACACACCGCAAGGCAGTTTCTCAGAAAGCTTCTTTCCGGTTCTTATCTGAGGATATTTTCTGTTCCCCGTAGCCCACAATGAGCTCCCAAAGATCACTTTGCAGAATCCACGGCAACGGTGTTAGCAAACCGCTACGAGAAGGTAAAGGTGAATCTCTGTGTGGTGGATTCAACATCACAGAGCAATTTCTGAGACAGCTTCTTTCTAGTTATTATCGGAGGATGTCTCCGTGTTCACCATGGGCCTCAATGCGCCCCCAAATATCACTTTGCAGATTCCACGGAAACAGTGTTAGCGAACGGCTTCCTGAAGACTCGGTTGTAACTCTGTGTGATGAATTCACGTATCACAGAGAAGTTTCTCACGCAGCTTCGCTCACGTTTTGCATCGAGGGTATTTCAGTGTAGGCCTGAATTCGAACCAAAGTAGCCCTCCTCAGGTTCCTCAAAGACCGTGTTAAATGACTCTTCCATGAAAGGGGCGTGTAACTCTGTGAGATGAATTCTCACATCACAATCCAGTTTCTAAGACAGCTTCTTTCTCATTTTATCTGAGGATATGTCCTCTGTAAGCTTCATTACGCTAAGAAATATGCCATGGCAGATTTCAGGAAAACTGTGTTAGCAAGTTGATCACTGAAGAGAAAACTGTAACTCCGTGAGTTGCATTCACACATCCCGACGCCGTTTCTCAAAACACTTCTTTCCTGTTTTTGTCTGAGGACATTTCCCTTTTCACCATAGGCCTCAATGAGCTCCCAAATATCCCTTTGCGGAATCCATGAAAACAGTGTTAGCATACTGCTACAAGATGGTAAAGGTGACGCTCCGTGTGGGGAATTCAACATCACAAAGCAATGTCTGAGATGGCTTCTTTCTAGTTATCATCTGAGGACGTTTCCGTTTGCACCATGGGCCCCGAATGCGCGCCCAAATATCACCTTGCAGATTCCAGGAAAACAGTGGTAGCAAACTGCTTCCTGAAGATTCAGCTGTAACTCTGTGTGTTGAATTCACGTAGCACAGAGAAGTGTCTCACAAAGCTTCTCTCACGTTTTTAATTGGGGATATGTCCTTCCTCAGCGTAAGCCTCAATTCCATCCAAAGTAGCCCTTCTCGGGTTCCTGAGAGACAGTGTTAAACGACTGCCCCACGAAACGCCGGTGTGACGCTGGGAGATGATTTCACACATCGCAAACCAGTTTCTAAGAAAGCTTCTTTTCATTTGATCTGAGGAGATTTCCTTTGTCCCCGTAAGCTTCATTGCGCTAAGAAGCATCCCAAGGCAGATTTCAAGGAAACTGTGTGAGCAAACTGGTCACTGAAGAGAAAAGTGTCACTCTGGGAGTTGCATTCGCACATCGCAACTCAGTTTCTCAGAACGCTTCCTTCCAGTTTTTATCGGAGGCTATTTCCTTTTCCCCGTAGCCCTCAATGAGCTCCCAAATATCACTTTGCGGAATCCAGGAAAACAGTGCTAGCCAACTGCTACAAGAAGGGAAGGTGAATCTCTGTGTGGTGAATTGACACATCACAAAGCAATTTCAGAGACAGCTTCTTTCTCGTCACGACCTGAGGATGTTTCCGTTTTCACCGTGGGCCCTCAGTGCGCTCCCAGATAGCACTATGCAGATTCCACGGAAACGGTGTTAGCAAACTGCTTCGTGAAGACTAAGTGGGAACTCTGTGAGATGAATTCACGTTTCACTGAGAAGTTTCTCACAAAGCCTCTTTCCAGTTTTCATTTCACGATAGTTCCTTGGTCACCATGAGCTTCATTGCGCTGAGAAATAGCCCAGTGCAGATTGCAATCAAACAGTGTTAGCAAACGGGTCAGTGAAAAGGTGCGTGGAAGTCTAGGAGTCGCATTCACATGTCACAATGCAGTTTCTCCGTAGGCTTCTTTCCAGTTTGTATCTGAGGACGTTTCTCTTTTCACCATATCCCTCCGTGGGCTCCCAAGAGTGGTGTAAGCCTTTGAAATGAACTCACACGTCACAAAGCTGTTTCTCAGAAAGCTGCACTCCGGTTTTTCTCGGAGGATATTCCCTTTCTCCCCACACTCTCCAAACCCATCCGAAATATCGGTTCTCAGAATCCACAAAAACAGCGCTGGGGAACGGCTCCAAGAAACAGTGATGTAACTCGGTCAGATGAAGTCACGTATCTGAAAGCAATTTCTGAGGAAGCTTCTGTCATTTTTATCTGAGGATACTTCCTTTGTCACGGTAAGCTGCGTAGCTCCAAGAAGTCTCCCATTGCGGATTTCAAGGAAACGGTCTTGTCAAACTCATCACTGAAGAGAAAAGTGTAACTCTGTGAGGTGCACTCACACAGCGCAATGCAGTTTCTCACAAAGCTTCTTGCCAGTGTGCATCTGAGGCTATTTCCTTTTCACCGGAGCCCTCAATGAGCTCCCAAATATCGCTTTGCAAATTCCACGAGAACAGTCTTCGCGAAGGGCTTCAGGAGGAGAAAGCTGCAATTCTGTGAGATGAATTCACAGATCACAAAGAAGTTTCTCAGAAAGCTTCCCTCTCCTTTGTAACGGAGGATATTTCCTTTGGCCCCGTAGTCCTCAAAGGGGTCTGAAATATCAGTTTCCAGATTCCACAGAAACAGGGGTAGCCAACGGCTCCATGAAGCACAGGTGTAATTCAGTGAGTTGAAGTCACACATCACAAAGCAGTTTCTCAGAAAGCTTCTATATTTTTGTTTTCGAGCTGAGGTTATTTGTGGTCTCGGAGCTCCACTGTGTGTCTTAGAGCAGGTTCTGCGAAAACACTGTTAGCAAGCTTCTCCATGGAAACAATGATAGAACTCTGTGAGCCGAATTCACCCACAGCAAAGGAGTTTCTGAGGAGAAACTCCTTTGAGTTTCTGAGGAGAACCCTCCCTGCGGATTTGTCTGAGTCTCGAGATTTCACGATTCACCATGGGATTCAACACTATCCAAGATATCACTCGTGAGATTCTAGAAACACAGTGCTAGCAAACTCCTCCAGGAAGGAGTGGTGTAACCCTGTGAAATGAATTCACACATCACGAAGCAGTTTCTCAGAGAGCTTCCTTCCGGTTTTTCTCGGAGGATAGTTCCTGTCCCCCTATACTCTTCAAGCCCATCCGAAATTATGAGTTCTCAGAATCCACAAAAACCGTGCTAGGAAACGGCTCCAAGACCCAGTGATGCAACTCCGGGAGCTGAAGTCTCGTATCTGAAAGCAATTCCCGAGGAAGCTTCTTTCATTTCTTATCTGAGGATATTTCCTTTGTCACCGTAAGCTGCATAGCGCTGAGAAGTATCTCATCGCAAACTTCAAGGAAACGAGGTGCTGGCAAACTGATCACTGAAGAGAAAAGTGTAACTCCGTGAGGCGCATTCACACACCGCAAGGCAGTTTCTCAGAAAGCTTCTTTCCGGTTCTTATCTGAGGATATTTTCTGTTCCCCGTAGCCCACAATGAGCTCCCAAAGATCACTTTGCAGAATCCACGGCAACGGTGTTAGCAAACCGCTACGAGAAGGTAAAGGTGAATCTCTGTGTGGTGGATTCAACATCACAGAGCAATTTCTGAGACAGCTTCTTTCTAGTTATTATCGGAGGATGTCTCCGTGTTCACCATGGGCCTCAATGCGCCCCCAAATATCACTTTGCAGATTCCACGGAAACAGTGTTAGCGAACGGCTTCCTGAAGACTCGGTTGTAACTCTGTGTGATGAATTCACGTATCACAGAGAAGTTTCTCACGCAGCTTCGCTCACGTTTTGCATCGAGGGTATTTCAGCGTAGGCCTGAATTCGAACCAAAGTAGCCCTCCTCAGGTTCCTCAAAGACCGTGTTAAATGACTCTTCCATGAAAGGGGCGTGTAACTCTGTGAGATGAATTCTCACATCACAATCCAGTTTCTAAGACAGCTTCTTTCTCATTTTATCTGAGGATATGTCCTCTGTAAGCTTCATTGCGCTAAGAAATATGCCATGGCAGATTTCAGGAAAACTGTGTTAGCAAATTGATCACTGAAGAGAAAACTGTAACTCCGTGAGTTGCATTCACACATCCCGACGCCGTTTCTCAAAACACTTCTTTCCTGTTTTTGTCTGAGGACATTTCCCTTTTCACCATAGGCCTCAATGAGCTCCCAAATATCCCTTTGCGGAATCCATGAAAACAGTGTTAGCATACTGCTACAAGATGGTAAAGGTGACGCTCCGTGTGGGGAATTCAACATCACAAAGCAATGTCTGAGACGGCTTCTCTCTAGTTATCATCTGAGGACGTTTCCGTTTGCACCATGGGCCCTGAATGCGCCCCCAAATATCGCCTTGCAGATTCCAGGAAAACAGTGGTAGCAAACTGCTTCCTGAAGATTCAGCTGTAACTCTGTGTGTTGAATTCACGTAGCACAGAGAAGTGTCTCACAAAGCTTCTCTCACGTTTTTAATTGGGGATATGTCCTTCCTCAGCGTAGGCCTCAATTCCATCCAAAGTAGCCCTTCTCGGGTTCCTGAGAGACAGTGTTAAACGACTGCCCCACGAAACGCCGGTGTGACGCTGGGAGATGATTTCACACATCGCAAACCAGTTTCTAAGAAAGCTTCTTTTCATTTGATCTGAGGAGATTTCCTTTGTCCCCGTAAGCTTCATTGCGCTAAGAAGCATCCCAAGGCAGATTTCAAGGAAACTGTGTGAGCAAACTGGTCACTGAAGAGAAAAGTGTCACTCTGGGAGTTGCATTCGCACATCGCAACGCAGTTTCTCAGAACGCTTCCTTCCAGTTTTTATCGGAGGCTATTTCCTTTTCCCCGTAGCCCTCAATGAGCTCCCAAATATCACTTTGCGGAATCCAGGAAAACAGTGCTAGCCAACTGCTACAAGAAGGGAAGGTGAATCTCTGTGTGGTGAATTGACACATCACAAAGCAATTTCGGAGACAGCTTCTTTCTCGTCACGACCTGAGGATGTTTCCGTTTTCACCGTGGGCCCTCAGTGCGCTCCCAGATAGCACTATGCAGATTCCACGGAAACGGTGTTAGCAAACTGCTTCGTGAAGACTAAGTGGGAACTCTGTGAGATGAATTCACGTTTCACTGAGAAGTTTCTCACAAAGCCTCTTTCCAGTTTTCATTTCACGATAGTTCCTTGGTCACCATGAGCTTCATTGCGCTGAGAAATAGCCCAGTGCAGATTGCAATCAAACAGTGTTAGCAAACGGGTCAGTGAAAAGGTGCGTGGAAGTCTAGGAGTCGCATTCACATGTCACAATGCCGTTTCTCCGAAGGCTTCTTTCCAGTTTGTATCTGAGGACGTTTCTCTTTTCACCATATCCCTCCGTGGGCTCCCAAGAGTGGTGTAAGCCTTTGAAATGAACTCACACGTCACAAAGCTGTTTCTCAGAAAGCTGCACTCCGGTTTTTCTCGGAGGATATTCCCTTTCTCCCCACACTCTCCAAACCCATCCGAAATATCGGTTCTCAGAATCCACAAAAACAGCGCTGGGGAACGGCTCCAAGAAACAGTGATGTAACTCGGTCAGATGAAGTCACGTATCTGAAAGCAATTTCTGAGGAAGCTTCTGTCATTTTTATCTGAGGATACTTCCTTTGTCACGGTAAGCTGCGTAGCTCCAAGAAGTCTCCCATTGCGGATTTCAAGGAAACGGTCTTGTCAAACTCATCACTGAAGAGAAAAGTGTAACTCTGTGAGGTGCACTCACACAGCGCAATGCAGTTTCTCACAAAGCTTCTTGCCAGTGTGCATCTGAGGCTATTTCCTTTTCACCGGAGCCCTCAATGAGCTCCCAAATATCGCTTTGCAAATTCCACGAGAACAGTCTTCGCGAAGGGCTTCAGGAGGAGAAAGCTGCAATTCTGTGAGATGAATTCACAGATCACAAAGAAGTTTCTCAGAAAGCTTCCCTCTCCTTTGTAACGGAGGATATTTCCTTTGGCCCCGTAGTCCTCAAAGGGGTCTGAAATATCAGTTTCCAGATTCCACAGAAACAGGGGTAGCCAACGGCTCCATGAAGCACAGGTGTAATTCAGTGAGTTGAAGTCACACATCACAAAGCAGTTTCTCAGAAAGCTTCTATTTTTTTGTTTTCGAGCTGAGGTTATTTGTGGTCTCGGAGCTCCACTGTGTGTCTTAGAGAAGGTTCTGCGAAAACACTGTTAGCAAGCTTCTCCATGGAAACAATGATAGAACTCTGTGAGCCGAATTCACCCACAGCAAAGGAGTTTCTGAGGAGAAACTCCTTTGAGTTTCTGAGGAGAATCCTCCCTGCGGATTTGTCTGAGTCTCGAGATTTCACGATTCACCATGGGATTCAACGCTATCCAAGATATCACTCGTGAGATTCTACAAACACAGTGCTAGCAAACTCCTCCAGGAAGGAGTGGTGTAACCCTGTGAAATGAATTCATACAGCACGAAGCAGTTTCTCAGAGAGCTTCCTTCCGGTTTTTCTCGGAGGATAGTTCCTGTCCCCCTATACTCTTCAAGCCCATCCGAAATTATGAGTTCTCAGAATCCACAAAAACCGTGCTAGGAAACGGCTCCAAGACCCAGTGATGCAACTCCGGGAGCTGAAGTCTCGTATCTGAAAGCAATTCCCGAGGAAGCTTCTTTCATTTCTTATCTGAGGATATTTCCTTTGTCACCGTAAGCTGCATAGCGCTGAGAAGTATCTCGTCGCAAACTTCAAGAAAACGAGGTGCTGGCAAACTGATCACTGAAGAGAAAAGTGTAACTCCGTGAGGCGCATTCACACACCGCAAGGCAGTTTCTCAGAAAGCTTCTTTCCGGTTCTTATCTGAGGATATTTTCTGTTCCCCGTAGCCCACAATGTGCTCCCACAGATCACTTTGCAGAATCCACGGCAACGGTGTTAGCAAACCGCTACGAGAAGGTAAAGGTGAATCTCTGTGTGGTGGATTCAACATCACAGAGCAATTTCTGAGACAGCTTCTTTCTAGTTATTATCGGAGGATGTCTCCGTGTTCACCATGGGCCTCAATGCGCCCCCAAATATCACTTTGCAGATTCCACGGAAACAGTGTTAGCGAACGGCTTCCTGAAGACTCGGTTGTAACTCTGTGTGATGAATTCACGTATCACAGAGAAGTTTCTCACGCAGCTTCGCTCACGTTTTGCATCGAGGGTATTTCAGCGTAGGCCTGAATTCGAACCAAAGTAGCCCTCCTCAGGTTCCTCAAAGACCGTGTTAAATGACTCTTCCATGAAAGGGGCGTGTAACTCTGTGAGATGAATTCTCACATCACAATCCAGTTTCTAAGACAGCTTCTTTCTCATTTTATCTGAGGATATGTCCTCTGTAAGCTTCATTGCGCTAAGAAATATGCCATGGCAGATTTCAGGAAACCTGTGTTAGCAAGTTGATCACTGAAGAGAAAACTGTAACTCCGTGAGTTGCATTCACACATCCCGACGCCGTTTCTCAAAACACTTCTTTCCTGTTTTTGTCTGAGGACATTTCCCTTTTCACCATAGGCCTCAATGAGCTCCCAAATATCCCTTTGCGGAATCCATGAAAACAGTGTTAGCATACTGCTACAAGATGGTAAAGGTGACGCTCCGTGTGGGGAATTCAACATCACAAAGCAATGTCTGAGACGGCTTCTTTCTAGTTATCATCTGAGGACGTTTCCGTTTCCACCATGGGCCCCGAATGCGCCCCCAAATATCGCCTTGCAGATTCCAGGAAAACAGTGGTAGCAAACTGCTTCCTGAAGATTCAGCTGTAACTCTGTGTGTTGAATTCACGTAGCACAGAGAAGTGTCTCACAAAGCTTCTCTCACGTTTTTAATTGGGGATATGTCCTTCCTCAGCGTAGGCCTCAATTCCATCCAAAGTAGCCCTTCTCGGGTTCCTGAGAGACAGTGTTAAACGACTGCCCCACGAAACGCCGGTGTGACGCTGGGAGATGATTTCACACATCGCAAACCAGTTTCTAAGAAAGCTTCTTTTCATTTGATCTGAGGAGATTTCCTTTGTCCCCGTAAGCTTCATTGCGCTAAGAAGCATCCCAAGGCAGATTTCAAGGAAACTGTGTGAGCAAACTGGTCACTGAAGAGAAAAGTGTCACTCTGGGAGTTGCATTCGCACATCGCAACGCAGTTTCTCAGAACGCTTCCTTCCAGTTTTTATCGGAGGCTATTTCCTTTTCCCCGTAGCCCTCAATGAGCTCCCAAATATCACTTTGCGGAATCCAGGAAAACAGTGCTAGCCAACTGCTACAAGAAGGGAAGGTGAATCTCTGTGTGGTGAATTGACACATCACAAAGCAATTTCGGAGACAGCTTCTTTCTCGTCACGACCTGAGGATGTTTCCGTTTTCACCGTGGGCCCTCAGTGCGCTCCCAGATAGCACTATGCAGATTCCACGGAAACGGTGTTAGCAAACTGCTTCGTGAAGACTAAGTGGGAACTCTGTGAGATGAATTCACGTTTCACTGAGAAGTTTCTCACAAAGCCTCTTTCCAGTTTTCATTTCACGATAGTTCCTTGGTCACCATGAGCTTCATTGCGCTGAGAAATAGCCCAGTGCAGATTGCAATCAAACAGTGTTAGCAAACGGGTCAGTGAAAAGGTGCGTGGAAGTCTAGGAGTCGCATTCACATGTCACAATGCAGTTTCTCCGAAGGCTTCTTTCCAGTTTGTATCTGAGGACGTTTCTCTTTTCACCATATCCCTCCGTGGGCTCCCAAGAGTGGTGTAAGCCTTTGAAATGAACTCACACGTCACAAAGCTGTTTCTCAGAAAGCTGCACTCCGGTTTTTCTCGGAGGATATTCCCTTTCTCCCCACACTCTCCAAACCCATCCGAAATATCGGTTCTCAGAATCCACAAAAACAGCGCTGGGGAACGGCTCCAAGAAACAGTGATGTAACTCGGTCAGATGAAGTCACGTATCTGAAAGCAATTTCTGAGGAAGCTTCTGTCTTTTTTATCTGAGGATACTTCCTTTGTCACGGTAAGCTGCGTAGCTCCAAGAAGTCTCCCATTGCGCATTTCAAGGAAACGGTCTTGTCAAACTCATCACTGAAGAGAAAAGTGTAACTCTGTGAGGTGCACTCACACAGCGCAATGCAGTTTCTCACAAAGCTTCTTGCCAGTGTGCATCTGAGGCTATTTCCTTTTCACCGGAGCCCTCAATGAGCTCCCAAATATCGCTTTGCAAATTCCACGAGAACAGTCTTCGCGAAGGGCTTCAGGAGGAGACAGCTGCAATTCTGTGAGATGAATTCACAGATCACAAAGAAGTTTCTCAGAAAGCTTCCCTCTCCTTTGTAACGGAGGATATTTCCTTTGGCCCCGTAGTCCTCAAAGGGGTCTGAAATATCAGGTTCCAGATTCCACAGAAACAGGGGTAGCCAACGGCTCCATGAAGCACAGGTGTAATTCAGTGAGTTGAAGTCACACATCACAAAGCAGTTTCTCAGAAAGCTTCTATATTTTTGTTTTCGAGCTGAGGTTATTTGTGGTCTCGGAGCTCCACTGTGTGTCTTAGAGCAGGTTCTGCGAAAACACTGTTAGCAAGCTTCTCCATGGAAACAATGATAGAAATCTGTGGGCCGAATTCACCCACAGCAAAGGAGTTTCTGAGGAGAAACTCCTTTGAGTTTCTGAGGAGAATCCTCCCTGCGGATTTGTCTGAGTCTCGAGATTTCACGATTCACCATGGGATTCAACGCTATCCAAGATATCACTCGTGAGATTCTACAAACACAGTGCTAGCAAACTCCTCCAGGAAGGAGTGGTGTAACCCTGTGAAATGAATTCACACATCACGAAGCAGTTTCTCAGAGAGCTTCCTTCCGGTTTTTCTCGGAGGATAGTTCCCGTCCCCCTATACTCTTCAAGCCCATCCGAAATTATGAGTTCTCAGAATCCACAAAAACCGTGCTAGGAAACGGCTCCAAGACCCAGTGATGCAACACCGGGAGCTGAAGTCTCATATCTTAAAGCAATTCCCGAGCAAGCTTCTTTCATTTCTTATCTGAGGATATTTCCTTTGTCACCGTAAGCTGCATAGCGCTGAGAAGTATCTCGTCGCAAACTTCAAGAAAACGAGGTGCTGGCAAACTGATCACTGAAGAGAAAAGTGTAACTCCGTGAGGCGCATTCACACACCGCAAGGCAGTTTCTCAGAAAGCTTCTTTCCGGTTCTTATCTGAGGATATTTTCTGTTCCCCGTAGCCCACAATGAGCTCCCAAAGATCACTTTGCAGAATCCACGGCAACGGTGTTAGCAAACCGCTACGAGAAGGTAAAGGTGAATCTCTGTGTGGTGGATTCAACATCACAGAGCAATTTCTGAGACAGCTTCTTTCTAGTTATTATCGGAGGATGTCTCCGTGTTCACCATGGGCCTCAATGCGCCCCCAAATATCACTTTGCAGATTCCACGGAAACAGTGTTAGCGAACGGCTTCCTGAAGACTCGGTTGTAACTCTGTGTGATGAATTCACGTATCACAGAGAAGTTTCTCACGCAGCTTCGCTCACGTTTTGCATCGAGGGTATTTCAGCGTAGGCCTGAATTCGAACCAAAGTAGCCCTCCTCAGGTTCCTCAAAGACCGTGTTAAATGACTCTTCCATGAAAGGGGCGTGTAACTCTGTGAGATGAATTCTCACATCACAATCCAGTTTCTAAGACAGCTTCTTTCTCATTTTATCTGAGGATATGTCCTCTGTAAGCTTCATTGCGCTAAGAAATATGCCATGGCAGATTTCAGGAAAACTGTGTTAGCAAGTTGAACACTGAAGAGAAAACTGTAACTCCGTGAGTTGCATTCACACATCCCGACGCCGTTTCTCAAAACACTTCTTTCCTGTTTTTGTCTGAGGACATTTCCCTTTTCACCATAGGCCTCAATGAGCTCCCAAATATCCCTTTGCGGAATCCATGAAAACAGTGTTAGCATACTGCTACAAGATGGTAAAGGTGACGCTCCGTGTGGGGAATTCAACATCACAAAGCAATGTCTGAGACGGCTTCTCTCTAGTTATCATCTGAGGACGTTTCCGTTTGCACCATGGGCCCTGAATGCGCCCCCAAATATCGCCTTGCAGATTCCAGGAAAACAGTGGTAGCAAACTGCTTCCTGAAGATTCAGCTGTAACTCTGTGTGTTGAATTCACGTAGCACAGAGAAGTGTCTCACAAAGCTTCTCTCACGTTTTTAATTGGGGATATGTCCTTCCTCAGCGTAGGCCTCAATTCCATCCAAAGTAGCCCTTCTCGGGTTCCTGAGAGACAGTGTTAAACGACTGCCCCACGAAACGCCGGTGTGACGCTGGGAGATGATTTCACACATCGCAAACCAGTTTCTAAGAAAGCTTCTTTTCATTTGATCTGAGGAGATTTCCTTTGTCCCCGTAAGCTTCATTGCGCTAAGAAGCATCCCAAGGCAGATTTCAAGGAAACTGTGTGAAAAACTGGTCACTGAAGAGAAAAGTGTCACTCTGGGAGTTGCATTCGCACATCGCAACGCAGTTTCTCAGAACGCTTCCTTCCAGTTTTTATCGGAGGCTATTTCCTTTTCCCCGTAGCCCTCAATGAGCTCCCAAATATCACTTTGCGGAATCCAGGAAAACAGTGCTAGCCAACTGCTACAAGAAGGGAAGGTGAATCTCTGTGTGGTGAATTGACACATCACAAAGCAATTTCGGAGACAGCTTCTTTCTCGTCACGACCTGAGGATGTTTCCGTTTTCACCGTGGGCCCTCAGTGCGCTCCCAGATAGCACTATGCAGATTCCACGGAAACGGTGTTAGCAAACTGCTTCGTGAAGACTAAGTGGGAACTCTGTGAGATGAATTCACGTTTCACTGAGAAGTTTCTCACAAAGCCTCTTTCCAGTTTTCATTTCACGATAGTTCCTTGGTCACCATGAGCTTCATTGCGCTGAGAAATAGCCCAGTGCAGATTGCAATCAAACAGTGTTAGCAAACGGGTCAGTGAAAAGGTGCGTGGAAGTCTAGGAGTCGCATTCACATGTCACAATGCCGTTTCTCCGAAGGCTTCTTTCCAGTTTGTATCTGAGGACGTTTCTCTTTTCACCATATCCCTCCGTGGGCTCCCAAGAGTGGTGTAAGCCTTTGAAATGAACTCACACGTCACAAAGCTGTTTCTCAGAAAGCTGCACTCCGGTTTTTCTCGGAGGATATTCCCTTTCTCCCCACACTCTCCAAACCCATCCGAAATATCGGTTCTCAGAATCCACAAAAACAGCGCTGGGGAACGGCTCCAAGAAACAGTGATGTAACTCGGTCAGATGAAGTCACGTATCTGAAAGCAATTTCTGAGGAAGCTTCTGTCATTTTTATCTGAGGATACTTCCTTTGTCACGGTAAGCTGCGTAGCTCCAAGAAGTCTCCCATTGCGGATTTCAAGGAAACGGTCTTGTCAAACTCATCACTGAAGAGAAAAGTGTAACTCTGTGAGGTGCACTCACACAGCGCAATGCAGTTTCTCACAAAGCTTCTTGCCAGTGTGCATCTGAGGCTATTTCCTTTTCACCGGAGCCCTCAATGAGCTCCCAAATATCGCTTTGCAAATTCCACGAGAACAGTCTTCGCGAAGGGCTTCAGGAGGAGAAAGCTGCAATTCTGTGAGATGAATTCACAGATCACAAAGAAGTTTCTCAGAAAGCTTCCCTCTCCTTTGTAACGGAGGATATTTCCTTTGGCCCCGTAGTCCTCAAAGGGGTCTGAAATATCAGTTTCCAGATTCCACAGAAACAGGGGTAGCCAACGGCTCCATGAAGCACAGGTGTAATTCAGTGAGTTGAAGTCACACATCACAAAGCAGTTTCTCAGAAAGCTTCTATATTTTTGTTTTCGAGCTGAGGTTATTTGTGGTCTCGGAGCTCCACTGTGTGTCTTAGAGCAGGTTCTGCGAAAACACTGTTAGCAAGCTTCTCCATGGAAACAATGATAGAACTCTGTGAGCCGAATTCACCCACAGCAAAGGAGTTTCTGAGGAGAAACTCCTTTGAGTTTCTGAGGAGAACCCTCCCTGCGGATTTGTCTGAGTCTCGAGATTTCACGATTCACCATGGGATTCAACGCTATCCAAGATATCACTCGTGAGATTCTACAAACACAGTGCTAGCAAACTCCTCCAGGAAGGAGTGGTGTAACCCTGTGAAATGAATTCACACATCACGAAGCAGTTTCTCAGAGAGCTTCCTTCCGGTTTTTCTCGGAGGATAGTTCCTGTCCCCCTATACTCTTCAAGCCCATCCGAAATTATGAGTTCTCAGAATCCACAAAAACCGTGCTAGGAAACGGCTCCAAGACCCAGTGATGCAACTCCGGGAGCTGAAGTCTCGTATCTGAAAGCAATTCCCGAGGAAGCTTCTTTCATTTCTTATCTGAGGATATTTCCTTTGTCACCGTAAGCTGCATAGCGCTGAGAAGTATCTCATCGCAAACTTCAAGAAAACGAGGTGCTGGCAAACTGATCACTGAAGAGAAAAGTGTAACTCCGTGAGGCGCATTCACACACCGCAAGGCAGTTTCTCAGAAAGCTTCTTTCCGGTTCTTATCTGAGGATATTTTCTGTTCCCCGTAGCCCACAATGAGCTCCCAAAGATCACTTTGCAGAATCCACGGCAACGGTGTTAGCAAACCGCTACGAGAAGGTAAAGGTGAATCTCTGTGTGGTGGATTCAACATCACAGAGCAATTTCTGAGACAGCTTCTTTCTAGTTATTATCGGAGGATGTCTCCGTGTTCACCATGGGCCTCAATGCGCCCCCAAATATCACTTTGCAGATTCCACGGAAACAGTGTTAGCGAACGGCTTCCTGAAGACTCGGTTGTAACTCTGTGTGATGAATTCACGTATCACAGAGAAGTTTCTCACGCAGCTTCGCTCACGTTTTGCATCGAGGGTATTTCAGCGTAGGCCTGAATTCGAACCAAAGTAGCCCTCCTCAGGTTCCTCAAAGACCGTGTTAAATGACTCTTCCATGAAAGGGGCGTGTAACTCTGTGAGATGAATTCTCACATCACAATCCAGTTTCTAAGACAGCTTCTTTCTCATTTTATCTGAGGATATGTCCTCTGTAAGCTTCATTGCGCTAAGAAATATGCCATGGCAGATTTCAGGAAAACTGTGTTAGCAAGTTGATCACTGAAGAGAAAACTGTAACTCCGTGAGTTGCATTCACACATCCCGACGCCGTTTCTCAAAACACTTCTTTCCTGTTTTTGTCTGAGGACATTTCCCTTTTCACCATAGGCCTCAATGAGCTCCCAAATATCCCTTTGCGGAATCCATGAAAACAGTGTTAGCATACTGCTACAAGATGGTAAAGGTGACGCTCCGTGTGGGGAATTCAACATCACAAAGCAATGTCTGAGACGGCTTCTCTCTAGTTATCATCTGAGGACGTTTCCGTTTGCACCATGGGCCCTGAATGCGCCCCCAAATATCGCCTTGCAGATTCCAGGAAAACAGTGGTAGCAAACTGCTTCCTGAAGATTCAGCTGTAACTCTGTGTGTTGAATTCACGTAGCACAGAGAAGTGTCTCACAAAGCTTCTCTCACGTTTTTAATTGGGGATATGTCCTTCCTCAGCGTAGGCCTCAATTCCATCCAAAGTAGCCCTTCTCGGGTTCCTGAGAGACAGTGTTAAACGACTGCCCCACGAAACGCCGGTGTGACGCTGGGAGATGATTTCACACATCGCAAACCAGTTTCTAAGAAAGCTTCTTTTCATTTGATCTGAGGAGATTTCCTTTGTCCCCGTAAGCTTCATTGCGCTAAGAAGCATCCCAAGGCAGATTTCAAGGAAACTGTGTGAGCAAACTGGTCACTGAAGAGAAAAGTGTCACTCTGGGAGTTGCATTCGCACATCGCAACGCAGTTTCTCAGAACGCTTCCTTCCAGTTTTTATCGGAGGCTATTTCCTTTTCCCCGTAGCCCTCAATGAGCTCCCAAATATCACTTTGCGGAATCCAGGAAAACAGTGCTAGCCAACTGCTACAAGAAGGGAAGGTGAATCTCTGTGTGGTGAATTGACACATCACAAAGCAATTTCGGAGACAGCTTCTTTCTCGTCACGACCTGAGGATGTTTCCGTTTTCACCGTGGGCCCTCAGTGCGCTCCCAGATAGCACTATGCAGATTCCACGGAAACGGTGTTAGCAAACTGCTTCGTGAAGACTAAGTGGGAACTCTGTGAGATGAATTCACGTTTCACTGAGAAGTTTCTCACAAAGCCTCTTTCCAGTTTTCATTTCACGATAGTTCCTTGGTCACCATGAGCTTCATTGCGCTGAGAAATAGCCCAGTGCAGATTGCAATCAAACAGTGTTAGCAAACGGGTCAGTGAAAAGGTGCGTGGAAGTCTAGGAGTCGCATTCACATGTCACAATGCAGTTTCTCCGAAGGCTTCTTTCCAGTTTGTATCTGAGGACGTTTCTCTTTTCACCATATCCCTCCGTGGGCTCCCAAGAGTGGTGTAAGCCTTTGAAATGAACTCACACGTCACAAAGCTGTTTCTCAGAAAGCTGCACTCCGGTTTTTCTCGGAGGATATTCCCTTTCTCCCCACAGTCTCCAAACCCATCCGAAATATCGGTTCTCAGAATCCACAAAAACAGCGCTGGGGAACGGCTCCAAGAAACAGTGATGTAACTCGGTCAGATGAAGTCACGTATCTGAAAGCAATTTCTGAGGAAGCTTCTGTCATTTTTATCTGAGGATACTTCCTTTGTCACGGTAAGCTGCGTAGCTCCAAGAAGTCTCCCATTGCGGATTTCAAGGAAACGGTCTTGTCAAACTCATCACTGAAGAGAAAAATGTAACTCTGTGAGGTGCACTCACACAGCGCAATGCAGTTTCTCACAAAGCTTCTTGCCAGTGTGCATCTGAGGCTATTTCCTTTTCACCGGAGCCCTCAATGAGCTCCCAAATATCGCTTTGCAAATTCCACGAGAACAGTCTTCGCGAAGGGCTTCAGGAGGAGAAAGCTGCAATTCTGTGAGATGAATTCACAGATCACAAAGAAGTTTCTCAGAAAGCTTCCCTCTCCTTTGTAACGGAGGATATTTCCTTTGGCCCCGTAGTCCTCAAAGGGGTCTGAAATATCAGGTTCCAGATTCCACAGAAACAGGGGTAGCCAACGGCTCCATGAAGCACAGGTGTAATTCAGTGAGTTGAAGTCACACATCACAAAGCAGTTTCTCAGAAAGCTTCTATATTTTTGTTTTCGAGCTGAGGTTATTTGTGGTCTCGGAGCTCCACTGTGTGTCTTAGAGCAGGTTCTGCGAAAACACTGTTAGCAAGCTTCTCCATGGAAACAATGATAGAACTCTGTGAGCCGAATTCACCCACAGCAAAGGAGTTTCTGAGGAGAAACTCCTTTGAGTTTCTGAGGAGAACCCTCCCTGCGGATTTGTCTGAGTCTCGAGATTTCACGATTCACCATGGGATTCAACGCTATCCAAGATATCACTCGTGAGATTCTACAAACACAGTGCTAGCAAACTCCTCCAGGAAGGAGTGGTGTAACCCTGTGAAATGAATTCACACATCACGAAGCAGTTTCTCAGAGAGCTTCCTTCCGGTTTTTCTCGGAGGATAGTTCCTGTCCCCCTATACTCTTCAAGCCCATCCGAAATTATGAGTTCTCAGAATCCACAAAAACCGTGCTAGGAAACGGCTCCAAGACCCAGTGATGCAACTCCGGGAGCTGAAGTCTCGTATCTGAAAGCAATTCCCGAGGAAGCTTCTTTCATTTCTTCTCTGAGGATATTTCCTTTGTCACCGTAAGCTGCATAGCGCTGAGAAGTATCCCGTCGCAAACTTCAAGAAAACGAGGTTCTGGCAAACTGATCACTGAAGAGAAAAGTGTAACTCCGTGAGGCGCATTCACACACCGCAAGGCAGTTTCTCAGAAAGCTTCTTTCCGGTTCTTATCTGAGGATATTTTCTGTTCCCCGTAGCCCACAATGAGCTCCCAAAGATCACTTTGCAGAATCCACGGCAACGGTGTTAGCAAACCGCTACGAGAAGGTAAAGGTGAATCTCTGTGTGGTGGATTCAACATCACAGAGCAATTTCTGAGACAGCTTCTTTCTAGTTATTATCGGAGGATGTCTCCGTGTTCACCATGGGCCTCAATGCGCCCCCAAATATCACTTTGCAGATTCCACGGAAACAGTGTTAGCGAACGGCTTCCTGAAGACTCGGTTGTAACTCTGTGTGATGAATTCACGTATCACAGAGAAGTTTCTCACGCAGCTTCGCTCACGTTTTGCATCGAGGGTATTTCAGCGTAGGCCTGAATTCGAACCAAAGTAGCCCTCCTCAGGTTCCTCAAAGACCGTGTTAAATGACTCTTCCATGAAAGGGGCGTGTAACTCTGTGAGATGAATTCTCACATCACAATCCAGTTTCTAAGACAGCTTCTTTCTCATTTTATCTGAGGATATGTCCTCTGTAAGCTTCATTGCGCTAAGAAATATGCCATGGCAGATTTCAGGAAAACTGTGTTAGCAAGTTGAACACTGAAGAGAAAACTGTAACTCCGTGAGTTGCATTCACACATCCCGACGCCGTTTCTCAAAACACTTCTTTCCTGTTTTTGTCTGAGGACATTTCCCTTTTCACCATAGGCCTCAATGAGCTCCCAAATATCCCTTTGCGGAATCCATGAAAACAGTGTTAGCATACTGCTACAAGATGGTAAAGGTGACGCTCCGTGTGGGGAATTCAACATCACAAAGCAATGTCTGAGACGGCTTCTTTCTAGTTATCATCTGAGGACGTTTCCGTTTGCACCATGGGCCCCGAATGCGCCCCCAAATATCGCCTTGCAGATTCCAGGAAAACAGTGGTAGCAAACTGCTTCCTGAAGATTCAGCTGTAACTCTGTGTGTTGAATTCACGTAGCACAGAGAAGTGTCTCACAAAGCTTCTCTCACGTTTTTAATTGGGGATATGTCCTTCCTCAGCGTAGGCCTCAATTCCATCCAAAGTAGCCCTTCTCGGGTTCCTGAGAGACAGTGTTAAACGACTGCCCCACGAAACGCCGGTGTGACGCTGGGAGATGATTTCACACATCGCAAACCAGTTTCTAAGAAAGCTTCTTTTCATTTGATCTGAGGAGATTTCCTTTGTCCCCGTAAGCTTCATTGCGCTAAGAAGCATCCCAAGGCAGATTTCAAGGAAACTGTGTGAGCAAACTGGTCACTGAAGAGAAAAGTGTCACTCTGGGAGTTGCATTCGCACATCGCAACGCAGTTTCTCAGAACGCTTCCTTCCAGTTTTTATCGGAGGCTATTTCCTTTTCCCCGTAGCCCTCAATGAGCTCCCAAATATCACTTTGCGGAATCCAGGAAAACAGTGCTAGCCAACTGCTACAAGAAGGGAAGGTGAATCTCTGTGTGGTGAATTGACACATCACAAAGCAATTTCGGAGACAGCTTCTTTCTCGTCACGACCTGAGGATGTTTCCGTTTTCACCGTGGGCCCTCAGTGCGCTCCCAGATAGCACTATGCAGATTCCACGGAAACGGTGTTAGCAAACTGCTTCGTGAAGACTAAGTGGGAACTCTGTGAGATGAATTCACGTTTCACTGAGAAGTTTCTCACAAAGCCTCTTTCCAGTTTTCATTTCACGATAGTTCCTTGGTCACCATGAGCTTCATTGCGCTGAGAAATAGCCCAGTGCAGATTGCAATCAAACAGTGTTAGCAAACGGGTCAGTGAAAAGGTGCGTGGAAGTCTAGGAGTCGCATTCACATGTCACAATGCCGTTTCTCCGAAGGCTTCTTTCCAGTTTGTATCTGAGGACGTTTCTCTTTTCACCATATCCCTCCGTGGGCTCCCAAGAGTGGTGTAAGCCTTTGAAATGAACTCACACGTCACAAAGCTGTTTCTCAGAAAGCTGCACTCCGGTTTTTCTCGGAGGATATTCCCTTTCTCCCCACACTCTCCAAACCCATCCGAAATATCGGTTCTCAGAATCCACAAAAACAGCGCTGGGGAACGGCTCCAAGAAACAGTGATGTAACTCGGTCAGATGAAGTCACGTATCTGAAAGCAATTTCTGAGGAAGCTTCTGTCATTTTTATCTGAGGATACTTCCTTTGTCACGGTAAGCTGCGTAGCTCCAAGAAGTCTCCCATTGCGGATTTCAAGGAAACGGTCTTGTCAAACTCATCACTGAAAAGAAAAGTGTAACTCTGTGAGGTGCACTCACACAGCGCAATGCAGTTTCTCACAAAGCTTCTTGCCAGTGTGCATCTGAGGCTATTTCCTTTTCACCGGAGCCCTCAATGAGCTCCCAAATATCGCTTTGCAAATTCCACGAGAACAGTCTTCGCGAAGGGCTTCAGGAGGAGAAAGCTGCAATTCTGTGAGATGAATTCACAGATCACAAAGAAGTTTCTCAGAAAGCTTCCCTCTCCTTTGTAACGGAGGATATTTCCTTTGGCCCCGTAGTCCTCAAAGGGGTCTGAAATATCAGTTTCCAGATTCCACAGAAACAGGGGTAGCCAACGGCTCCATGAAGCACAGGTGTAATTCAGTGAGTTGAAGTCACACATCACAAAGCAGTTTCTCAGAAAGCTTCTATATTTTTGTTTTCGAGCTGAGGTTATTTGTGGTCTCGGAGCTCCACTGTGTGTCTTAGAGCAGGTTCTGCGAAAACACTGTTAGCAAGCTTCTCCATGGAAACAATGATAGAACTCTGTGAGCCGAATTCACCCACAGCAAAGGAGTTTCTGAGGAGAAACTCCTTTGAGTTTCTGAGGAGAATCCTCCCTGCGGATTTGTCTGAGTCTCGAGATTTCACGATTCACCATGGGATTCAACGCTATCCAAGATATCACTCGTGAGATTCTACAAACACAGTGCTAGCAAACTCCTCCAGGAAGGAGTGGTGTAACCCTGTGAAATGAATTCACACATCACGAAGCAGTTTCTCAGAGAGCTTCCTTCCGGTTTTTCTCGGAGGATAGTTCCTGTCCCCCTATACTCTTCAAGCCCATCCGAAATTATGAGTTCTCAGAATCCACAAAAACCGTGCTAGGAAACGGCTCCAAGACCCAGTGATGCAACACCGGGAGCTGAAGTCTCATATCTGAAAGCAATTCCCGAGGAAGCTTCTTTCATTTCTTATCTGAGGATA
The DNA here is from genome assembly GCF_043159975.1 of Macaca nemestrina. Classification (NCBI taxonomy): domain Eukaryota; kingdom Metazoa; phylum Chordata; class Mammalia; order Primates; family Cercopithecidae; genus Macaca; species Macaca nemestrina. The sequence goes on along the minus strand of NW_027257679.1, from coordinate 54,956 downwards.
TTTCCTTTGTCACCGTAAGCTGCATAGCGCTGAGAAGTATCTAGTCGCAAACTTCAAGAAAACGAGGTGCTGGCAAACTGATCACTGAAGAGAAAAGTGTAACTCCGTGAGGCGCATTCACACACCGCAAGGCAGTTTCTCAGAAAGCTTCTTTCCGGTTCTTATCTGAGGATATTTTCTGTTCCCCGTAGCCCACAATGAGCTCCCAAAGATCACTTTGCAGAATCCACGGCAACGGTGTTAGCAAACCGCTACGAGAAGGTAAAGGTGAATCTCTGTGTGGTGGATTCAACATCACAGAGCAATTTCTGAGACAGCTTCTTTCTAGTTATTATCGGAGGATGTCTCCGTGTTCACCATGGGCCTCAATGCGCCCCCAAATATCACTTTGCAGATTCCACGGAAACAGTGTTAGCGAACGGCTTCCTGAAGACTCGGTTGTAACTCTGTGTGATGAATTCACGTATCACAGAGAAGTTTCTCACGCAGCTTCGCTCACGTTTTGCATCGAGGGTATTTCAGTGTAGGCCTGAATTCGAACCAAAGTAGCCCTCCTCAGGTTCCTCAAAGACCGTGTTAAATGACTCTTCCATGAAAGGGGCGTGTAACTCTGTGAGATGAATTCTCACATCACAATCCAGTTTCTAAGACAGCTTCTTTCTCATTTTATCTGAGGATATGTCCTCTGTAAGCTTCATTACGCTAAGAAATATGCCATGGCAGATTTCAGGAAAACTGTGTTAGCAAGTTGATCACTGAAGAGAAAACTGTAACTCCGTGAGTTGCATTCACACATCCCGACGCCGTTTCTCAAAACACTTCTTTCCTGTTTTTGTCTGAGGACATTTCCCTTTTCACCATAGGCCTCAATGAGCTCCCAAATATCCCTTTGCGGAATCCATGAAAACAGTGTTAGCATACTGCTACAAGATGGTAAAGGTGACGCTCCGTGTGGGGAATTCAACATCACAAAGCAATGTCTGAGATGGCTTCTTTCTAGTTATCATCTGAGGACGTTTCCGTTTGCACCATGGGCCCCGAATGCGCGCCCAAATATCACCTTGCAGATTCCAGGAAAACAGTGGTAGCAAACTGCTTCCTGAAGATTCAGCTGTAACTCTGTGTGTTGAATTCACGTAGCACAGAGAAGTGTCTCACAAAGCTTCTCTCACGTTTTTAATTGGGGATATGTCCTTCCTCAGCGTAAGCCTCAATTCCATCCAAAGTAGCCCTTCTCGGGTTCCTGAGAGACAGTGTTAAACGACTGCCCCACGAAACGCCGGTGTGACGCTGGGAGATGATTTCACACATCGCAAACCAGTTTCTAAGAAAGCTTCTTTTCATTTGATCTGAGGAGATTTCCTTTGTCCCCGTAAGCTTCATTGCGCTAAGAAGCATCCCAAGGCAGATTTCAAGGAAACTGTGTGAGCAAACTGGTCACTGAAGAGAAAAGTGTCACTCTGGGAGTTGCATTCGCACATCGCAACTCAGTTTCTCAGAACGCTTCCTTCCAGTTTTTATCGGAGGCTATTTCCTTTTCCCCGTAGCCCTCAATGAGCTCCCAAATATCACTTTGCGGAATCCAGGAAAACAGTGCTAGCCAACTGCTACAAGAAGGGAAGGTGAATCTCTGTGTGGTGAATTGACACATCACAAAGCAATTTCGGAGACAGCTTCTTTCTCGTCACGACCTGAGGATGTTTCCGTTTTCACCGTGGGCCCTCAGTGCGCTCCCAGATAGCACTATGCAGATTCCACGGAAACGGTGTTAGCAAACTGCTTCGTGAAGACTAAGTGGGAACTCTGTGAGATGAATTCACGTTTCACTGAGAAGTTTCTCACAAAGCCTCTTTCCAGTTTTCATTTCACGATAGTTCCTTGGTCACCATGAGCTTCATTGCGCTGAGAAATAGCCCAGTGCAGATTGCAATCAAACAGTGTTAGCAAACGGGTCAGTGAAAAGGTGCGTGGAAGTCTAGGAGTCGCATTCACATGTCACAATGCAGTTTCTCCGTAGGCTTCTTTCCAGTTTGTATCTGAGGACGTTTCTCTTTTCACCATATCCCTCCGTGGGCTCCCAAGAGTGGTGTAAGCCTTTGAAATGAACTCACACGTCACAAAGCTGTTTCTCAGAAAGCTGCACTCCGGTTTTTCTCGGAGGATATTCCCTTTCTCCCCACACTCTCCAAACCCATCCGAAATATCGGTTCTCAGAATCCACAAAAACAGCGCTGGGGAACGGCTCCAAGAAACAGTGATGTAACTCGGTCAGATGAAGTCACGTATCTGAAAGCAATTTCTGAGGAAGCTTCTGTCATTTTTATCTGAGGATACTTCCTTTGTCACGGTAAGCTGCGTAGCTCCAAGAAGTCTCCCATTGCGGATTTCAAGGAAACGGTCTTGTCAAACTCATCACTGAAGAGAAAAGTGTAACTCTGTGAGGTGCACTCACACAGCGCAATGCAGTTTCTCACAAAGCTTCTTGCCAGTGTGCATCTGAGGCTATTTCCTTTTCACCGGAGCCCTCAATGAGCTCCCAAATATCGCTTTGCAAATTCCACGAGAACAGTCTTCGCGAAGGGCTTCAGGAGGAGAAAGCTGCAATTCTGTGAGATGAATTCACAGATCACAAAGAAGTTTCTCAGAAAGCTTCCCTCTCCTTTGTAACGGAGGATATTTCCTTTGGCCCCGTAGTCCTCAAAGGGGTCTGAAATATCAGTTTCCAGATTCCACAGAAACAGGGGTAGCCAACGGCTCCATGAAGCACAGGTGTAATTCAGTGAGTTGAAGTCACACATCACAAAGCAGTTTCTCAGAAAGCTTCTATATTTTTGTTTTCGAGCTGAGGTTATTTGTGGTCTCGGAGCTCCACTGTGTGTCTTAGAGCAGGTTCTGCGAAAACACTGTTAGCAAGCTTCTCCATGGAAACAATGATAGAACTCTGTGAGCCGAATTCACCCACAGCAAAGGAGTTTCTGAGGAGAAACTCCTTTGAGTTTCTGAGGAGAACCCTCCCTGCGGATTTGTCTGAGTCTCGAGATTTCACGATTCACCATGGGATTCAACGCTATCCAAGATATCACTCGTGAGATTCTAGAAACACAGTGCTAGCAAACTCCTCCAGGAAGGAGTGGTGTAACCCTGTGAAATGAATTCACACATCACGAAGCAGTTTCTCAGAGAGCTTCCTTCCGGTTTTTCTCGGAGGATAGTTCCTGTCCCCCTATACTCTTCAAGCCCATCCGAAATTATGAGTTCTCAGAATCCACAAAAACCGTGCTAGGAAACGGCTCCAAGACCCAGTGATGCAACTCCGGGAGCTGAAGTCTCGTATCTGAAAGCAATTCCCGAGGAAGCTTCTTTCATTTCTTATCTGAGGATATTTCCTTTGTCACTGTAAGCTGCATAGCGCTGAGAAGTATCTCATCGCAAACTTCAAGAAAACGAGGTGCTGGCAAACTGATCACTGAAGAGAAAAGTGTAACTCCGTGAGGCGCATTCACACACCGCAAGGCAGTTTCTCAGAAAGCTTCTTTCCGGTTCTTATCTGAGGATATTTTCTGTTCCCCGTAGCCCACAATGAGCTCCCAAAGATCACTTTGCAGAATCCACGGCAACGGTGTTAGCAAACCGCTACGAGAAGGTAAAGGTGAATCTCTGTGTGGTGGATTCAACATCACAGAGCAATTTCTGAGACAGCTTCTTTCTAGTTATTATCGGAGGATGTCTCCGTGTTCACCATGGGCCTCAATGCGCCCCCAAATATCACTTTGCAGATTCCACGGAAACAGTGTTAGCGAACGGCTTCCTGAAGACTCGGTTGTAACTCTGTGTGATGAATTCACGTATCACAGAGAAGTTTCTCACGCAGCTTCGCTCACGTTTTGCATCGAGGGTATTTCAGCGTAGGCCTGAATTCGAACCAAAGTAGCCCTCCTCAGGTTCCTCAAAGACCGTGTTAAATGACTCTTCCATGAAAGGGGCGTGTAACTCTGTGAGATGAATTCTCACATCACAATCCAGTTTCTAAGACAGCTTCTTTCTCATTTTATCTGAGGATATGTCCTCTGTAAGCTTCATTGCGCTAAGAAATATGCCATGGCAGATTTCAGGAAAACTGTGTTAGCAAATTGATCACTGAAGAGAAAACTGTAACTCCGTGAGTTGCATTCACACATCCCGACGCCGTTTCTCAAAACACTTCTTTCCTGTTTTTGTCTGAGGACATTTCCCTTTTCACCATAGGCCTCAATGAGCTCCCAAATATCCCTTTGCGGAATCCATGAAAACAGTGTTAGCATACTGCTACAAGATGGTAAAGGTGACGCTCCGTGTGGGGAATTCAACATCACAAAGCAATGTCTGAGACGGCTTCTCTCTAGTTATCATCTGAGGACGTTTCCGTTTGCACCATGGGCCCTGAATGCGCCCCCAAATATCGCCTTGCAGATTCCAGGAAAACAGTGGTAGCAAACTGCTTCCTGAAGATTCAGCTGTAACTCTGTGTGTTGAATTCACGTAGCACAGAGAAGTGTCTCACAAAGCTTCTCTCACGTTTTTAATTGGGGATATGTCCTTCCTCAGCGTAGGCCTCAATTCCATCCAAAGTAGCCCTTCTCGGGTTCCTGAGAGACAGTGTTAAACGACTGCCCCACGAAACGCCGGTGTGACGCTGGGAGATGATTTCACACATCGCAAACCAGTTTCTAAGAAAGCTTCTTTTCATTTGATCTGAGGAGATTTCCTTTGTCCCCGTAAGCTTCATTGCGCTAAGAAGCATCCCAAGGCAGATTTCAAGGAAACTGTGTGAGCAAACTGGTCACTGAAGAGAAAAGTGTCACTCTGGGAGTTGCATTCGCACATCGCAACGCAGTTTCTCAGAACGCTTCCTTCCAGTTTTTATCGGAGGCTATTTCCTTTTCCCCGTAGCCCTCAATGAGCTCCCAAATATCACTTTGCGGAATCCAGGAAAACAGTGCTAGCCAACTGCTACAAGAAGGGAAGGTGAATCTCTGTGTGGTGAATTGACACATCACAAAGCAATTTCGGAGACAGCTTCTTTCTCGTCACGACCTGAGGATGTTTCCGTTTTCACCGTGGGCCCTCAGTGCGCTCCCAGATAGCACTATGCAGATTCCACGGAAACGGTGTTAGCAAACTGCTTCGTGAAGACTAAGTGGGAACTCTGTGAGATGAATTCACGTTTCACTGAGAAGTTTCTCACAAAGCCTCTTTCCAGTTTTCATTTCACGATAGTTCCTTGGTCACCATGAGCTTCATTGCGCTGAGAAATAGCCCAGTGCAGATTGCAATCAAACAGTGTTAGCAAACGGGTCAGTGAAAAGGTGCGTGGAAGTCTAGGAGTCGCATTCACATGTCACAATGCAGTTTCTCCGAAGGCTTCTTTCCAGTTTGTATCTGAGGACGTTTCTCTTTTCACCATATCCCTCCGTGGGCTCCCAAGAGTGGTGTAAGCCTTTGAAATGAACTCACACGTCACAAAGCTGTTTCTCAGAAAGCTGCACTCCGGTTTTTCTCGGAGGATATTCCCTTTCTCCCCACACTCTCCAAACCCATCCGAAATATCGGTTCTCAGAATCCACAAAAACAGCGCTGGGGAACGGCTCCAAGAAACAGTGATGTAACTCGGTCAGATGAAGTCACGTATCTGAAAGCAATTTCTGAGGAAGCTTCTGTCATTTTTATCTGAGGATACTTCCTTTGTCACGGTAAGCTGCGTAGCTCCAAGAAGTCTCCCATTGCGGATTTCAAGGAAACGGTCTTGTCAAACTCATCACTGAAGAGAAAAGTGTAACTCTGTGAGGTGCACTCACACAGCGCAATGCAGTTTCTCACAAAGCTTCTTGCCAGTGTGCATCTGAGGCTATTTCCTTTTCACCGGAGCCCTCAATGAGCTCCCAAATATCGCTTTGCAAATTCCACGAGAACAGTCTTCGCGAAGGGCTTCAGGAGGAGACAGCTGCAATTCTGTGAGATGAATTCACAGATCACAAAGAAGTTTCTCAGAAAGCTTCCCTCTCCTTTGTAACGGAGGATATTTCCTTTGGCCCCGTAGTCCTCAAAGGGGTCTGAAATATCAGGTTCCAGATTCCACAGAAACAGGGGTAGCCAACGGCTCCATGAAGCACAGGTGTAATTCAGTGAGTTGAAGTCACACATCACAAAGCAGTTTCTCAGAAAGCTTCTATATTTTTGTTTTCGAGCTGAGGTTATTTGTGGTCTCGGAGCTCCACTGTGTGTCTTAGAGCAGGTTCTGCGAAAACACTGTTAGCAAGCTTCTCCATGGAAACAATGATAGAAATCTGTGGGCCGAATTCACCCACAGCAAAGGAGTTTCTGAGGAGAAACTCCTTTGAGTTTCTGAGGAGAATCCTCCCTGCGCATTTGTCTGAGTCTCGAGATTTCACGATTCACCATGGGATTCAACGCTATCCAAGATATCACTCGTGAGATTCTACAAACAGAGTGCTAGGAAACTCCTCCAGGAAGGAGTGGTGTAACCCTGTGAAATGAATTCACACATCACGAAGCAGTTTCTCAGAGAGCTTCCTTCCGGTTTTTCTCGGAGGATAGTTCCCGTCCCCCTATACTCTTCAAGCCCATCCGAAATTATGAGTTCTCAGAATCCACAAAAACCGTGCTAGGAAACGGCTCCAAGACCCAGTGATGCAACACCGGGAGCTGAAGTCTCATATCTGAAAGCAATTCCCGAGCAAGCTTCTTTCATTTCTTATCTGAGGATATTTCCTTTGTCACCGTAAGCTGCATAGCGCTGAGAAGTATCTCGTCGCAAACTTCAAGAAAACGAGGTGCTGGCAAACTGATCACTGAAGAGAAAAGTGTAACTCCGTGAGGCGCATTCACACACCGCAAGGCAGTTTCTCAGAAAGCTTCTTTCCGGTTCTTATCTGAGGATATTTTCTGTTCCCCGTAGCCCACAATGAGCTCCCAAAGATCACTTTGCAGAATCCACGGCAACGGTGTTAGCAAACCGCTACGAGAAGGTAAAGGTGAATCTCTGTGTGGTGGATTCAACATCACAGAGCAATTTCTGAGACAGCTTCTTTCTAGTTATTATCGGAGGATGTCTCCGTGTTCACCATGGGCCTCAATGCGCCCCCAAATATCACTTTGCAGATTCCACGGAAACAGTGTTAGCGAACGGCTTCCTGAAGACTCGGTTGTAACTCTGTGTGATGAATTCACGTATCACAGAGAAGTTTCTCACGCAGCTTCGCTCACGTTTTGCATCGAGGGTATTTCAGCGTAGGCCTGAATTCGAACCAAAGTAGCCCTCCTCAGGTTCCTCAAAGACCGTGTTAAATGACTCTTCCATGAAAGGGGCGTGTAACTCTGTGAGATGAATTCTCACATCACAATCCAGTTTCTAAGACAGCTTCTTTCTCATTTTATCTGAGGATATGTCCTCTGTAAGCTTTATTGCGCTAAGAAATATGCCATGGCAGATTTCAGGAAAACTGTGTTAGCAAGTTGATCACTGAAGAGAAAACTGTAACTCCGTGAGTTGCATTCACACATCCCGACGCCGTTTCTCAAAACACTTCTTTCCTGTTTTTGTCTGAGGACATTTCCCTTTTCACCATAGGCCTCAATGAGCTCCCAAATATCCCTTTGCGGAATCCATGAAAACAGTGTTAGCATACTGCTACAAGATGGTAAAGGTGACGCTCCGTGTGGGGAATTCAACATCACAAAGCAATGTCTGAGACGGCTTCTCTCTAGTTATCATCTGAGGACGTTTCCGTTTGCACCATGGGCCCTGAATGCGCCCCCAAATATCGCCTTGCAGATTCCAGGAAAACAGTGGTAGCAAACTGCTTCCTGAAGATTCAGCTGTAACTCTGTGTGTTGAATTCACGTAGCACAGAGAAGTGTCTCACAAAGCTTCTCTCACGTTTTTAATTGGGGATATGTCCTTCCTCAGCGTAGGCCTCAATTCCATCCAAAGTAGCCCTTCTCGGGTTCCTGAGAGACAGTGTTAAACGACTGCCCCACGAAACGCCGGTGTGACGCTGGGAGATGATTTCACACATCGCAAACCAGTTTCTAAGAAAGCTTCTTTTCATTTGATCTGAGGAGATTTCCTTTGTCCCCGTAAGCTTCATTGCGCTAAGAAGCATCCCAAGGCAGATTTCAAGGAAACTGTGTGAAAAACTGGTCACTGAAGAGAAAAGTGTCACTCTGGGAGTTGCATTCGCACATCGCAACGCAGTTTCTCAGAACGCTTCCTTCCAGTTTTTATCGGAGGCTATTTCCTTTTCCCCGTAGCCCTCAATGAGCTCCCAAATATCACTTTGCGGAATCCAGGAAAACAGTGCTAGCCAACTGCTACAAGAAGGGAAGGTGAATCTCTGTGTGGTGAATTGACACATCACAAAGCAATTTCGGAGACAGCTTCTTTCTCGTCACGACCTGAGGATGTTTCCGTTTTCACCGTGGGCCCTCAGTGCGCTCCCAGATAGCACTATGCAGATTCCACGGAAACGGTGTTAGCAAACTGCTTCGTGAAGACTAAGTGGGAACTCTGTGAGATGAATTCACGTTTCACTGAGAAGTTTCTCACAAAGCCTCTTTCCAGTTTTCATTTCACGATAGTTCCTTGGTCACCATGAGCTTCATTGCGCTGAGAAATAGCCCAGTGCAGATTGCAATCAAACAGTGTTAGCAAACGGGTCAGTGAAAAGGTGCGTGGAAGTCTAGGAGTCGCATTCACATGTCACAATGCCGTTTCTCCGAAGGCTTCTTTCCAGTTTGTATCTGAGGACGTTTCTCTTTTCACCATATCCCTCCGTGGGCTCCCAAGAGTGGTGTAAGCCTTTGAAATGAACTCACACGTCACAAAGCTGTTTCTCAGAAAGCTGCACTCCGGTTTTTCTCGGAGGATATTCCCTTTCTCCCCACACTCTCCAAACCCATCCGAAATATCGGTTCTCAGAATCCACAAAAACAGCGCTGGGGAACGGCTCCAAGAAACAGTGATGTAACTCGGTCAGATGAAGTCACGTATCTGAAAGCAATTTCTGAGGAAGCTTCTGTCATTTTTATCTGAGGATACTTCCTTTGTCACGGTAAGCTGCGTAGCTCCAAGAAGTCTCCCATTGCGGATTTCAAGGAAACGGTCTTGTCAAACTCATCACTGAAGAGAAAAGTGTAACTCTGTGAGGTGCACTCACACAGCGCAATGCAGTTTCTCACAAAGCTTCTTGCCAGTGTGCATCTGAGGCTATTTCCTTTTCACCGGAGCCCTCAATGAGCTCCCAAATATCGCTTTGCAAATTCCACGAGAACAGTCTTCGCGAAGGGCTTCAGGAGGAGAAAGCTGCAATTCTGTGAGATGAATTCACAGATCACAAAGAAGTTTCTCAGAAAGCTTCCCTCTCCTTTGTAACGGAGGATATTTCCTTTGGCCCCGTAGTCCTCAAAGGGGTCTGAAATATCAGTTTCCAGATTCCACAGAAACAGGGGTAGCCAACGGCTCCATGAAGCACAGGTGTAATTCAGTGAGTTGAAGTCACACATCACAAAGCAGTTTCTCAGAAAGCTTCTATTTTTTTGTTTTCGAGCTGAGGTTATTTGTGGTCTCGGAGCTCCACTGTGTGTCTTAGAGCAGGTTCTGCGAAAACACTGTTAGCAAGCTTCTCCATGGAAACAATGATAGAACTCTGTGAGCCGAATTCACCCACAGCAAAGGAGTTTCTGAGGAGAAACTCCTTTGAGTTTCTGAGGAGAATCCTCCCTGCGGATTTGTCTGAGTCTCGAGATTTCACGATTCACCATGGGATTCAACGCTATCCAAGATATCACTCGTGAGATTCTACACACACAGTGCTAGCAAACTCCTCCAGGAAGGAGTGGTGTAACCCTGTGAAATGAATTCATACAGCACGAAGCAGTTTCTCAGAGAGCTTCCTTCCGGTTTTTCTCGGAGGATAGTTCCTGTCCCCCTATACTCTTCAAGCCCATCCGAAATTATGAGTTCTCAGAATCCACAAAAACCGTGCTAGGAAACGGCTCCAAGACCCAGTGATGCAACTCCGGGAGCTGAAGTCTCGTATCTGAAAGCAATTCCCGAGGAAGCTTCTTTCATTTCTTATCTGAGGATATTTCCTTTGTCACCGTAAGCTGCATAGCGCTGAGAAGTATCTCGTCGCAAACTTCAAGAAAACGAGGTGCTGGCAAACTGATCACTGAAGAGAAAAGTGTAACTCCGTGAGGCGCATTCACACACCGCAAGGCAGTTTCTCAGAAAGCTTCTTTCCGGTTCTTATCTGAGGATATTTTCTGTTCCCCGTAGCCCACAATGTGCTCCCACAGATCACTTTGCAGAATCCACGGCAACGGTGTTAGCAAACCGCTACGAGAAGGTAAAGGTGAATCTCTGTGTGGTGGATTCAACATCACAGAGCAATTTCTGAGACAGCTTCTTTCTAGTTATTATCGGAGGATGTCTCCGTGTTCACCATGGGCCTCAATGCGCCCCCAAATATCACTTTGCAGATTCCACGGAAACAGTGTTAGCGAACGGCTTCCTGAAGACTCGGTTGTAACTCTGTGTGATGAATTCACGTATCACAGAGAAGTTTCTCACGCAGCTTCGCTCACGTTTTGCATCGAGGGTATTTCAGCGTAGGCCTGAATTCGAACCAAAGTAGCCCTCCTCAGGTTCCTCAAAGACCGTGTTAAATGACTCTTCCATGAAAGGGGCGTGTAACTCTGTGAGATGAATTCTCACATCACAATCCAGTTTCTAAGACAGCTTCTTTCTCATTTTATCTGAGGATATGTCCTCTGTAAGCTTCATTGCGCTAAGAAATATGCCATGGCAGATTTCAGGAAAACTGTGTTAGCAAGTTGATCACTGAAGAGAAAACTGTAACTCCGTGAGTTGCATTCACACATCCCGACGCCGTTTCTCAAAACACTTCTTTCCTGTTTTTGTCTGAGGACATTTCCCTTTTCACCATAGGCCTCAATGAGCTCCCAAATATCCCTTTGCGGAATCCATGAAAACAGTGTTAGCATACTGCTACAAGATGGTAAAGGTGACGCTCCGTGTGGGGAATTCAACATCACAAAGCAATGTCTGAGACGGCTTCTTTCTAGTTATCATCTGAGGACGTTTCCGTTTGCACCATGGGCCCCGAATGCGCCCCCAAATATCGCCTTGCAGATTCCAGGAAAACAGTGGTAGCAAACTGCTTCCTGAAGATTCAGCTGTAACTCTGTGTGTTGAATTCACGTAGCACAGAGAAGTGTCTCACAAAGCTTCTCTCACGTTTTTAATTGGGGATATGTCCTTCCTCAGCGTAGGCCTCAATTCCATCCAAAGTAGCCCTTCTCGGGTTCCTGAGAGACAGTGTTAAACGACTGCCCCACGAAACGCCGGTGTGACGCTGGGAGATGATTTCACACATCGCAAACCAGTTTCTAAGAAAGCTTCTTTTCATTTGATCTGAGGAGATTTCCTTTGTCCCCGTAAGCTTCATTGCGCTAAGAAGCATCCCAAGGCAGATTTCAAGGAAACTGTGTGAGCAAACTGGTCACTGAAGAGAAAAGTGTCACTCTGGGAGTTGCATTCGCACATCGCAACGCAGTTTCTCAGAACGCTTCCTTCCAGTTTTTATCGGAGGCTATTTCCTTTTCCCCGTAGCCCTCAATGAGCTCCCAAATATCACTTTGCGGAATCCAGGAAAACAGTGCTAGCCAACTGCTACAAGAAGGGAAGGTGAATCTCTGTGTGGTGAATTGACACATCACAAAGCAATTTCGGAGACAGCTTCTTTCTCGTCACGACCTGAGGATGTTTCCGTTTTCACCGTGGGCCCTCAGTGCGCTCCCAGATAGCACTATGCAGATTCCACGGAAACGGTGTTAGCAAACTGCTTCGTGAAGACTAAGTGGGAACTCTGTGAGATGAATTCACGTTTCACTGAGAAGTTTCTCACAAAGCCTCTTTCCAGTTTTCATTTCACGATAGTTCCTTGGTCACCATGAGCTTCATTGCGCTGAGAAATAGCCCAGTGCAGATTGCAATCAAACAGTGTTAGCAAACGGGTCAGTGAAAAGGTGCGTGGAAGTCTAGGAGTCGCCTTCACATGTCACAATGCAGTTTCTCCGAAGGCTTCTTTCCAGTTTGTATCTGAGGACGTTTCTCTTTTCACCATATCCCTCCGTGGGCTCCCAAGAGTGGTGTAAGCCTTTGAAATGAACTCACACGTCACAAAGCTGTTTCTCAGAAAGCTGCACTCCGGTTTTTCTCGGAGGATATTCCCTTTCTCCCCACACTCTCCAAACCCATCCGAAATATCGGTTCTCGGAATCCACAAAAACAGCGCTGGGGAACGGCTCCAAGAAACAGTGATGTAACTCGGTCAGATGAAGTCACGTATCTGAAAGCAATTTCTGAGGAAGCTTCTGTCATTTTTATCTGAGGATACTTCCTTTGTCACGGTGAGCTGCGTAGCTCCAAGAAGTCTCCCATTGCGGATTTCAAGGAAACGGTCTTGTCAAACTCATCACTGAAGAGAAAAGTGTAACTCTGTGAGGTGCACTCACACAGCGCAATGCAGTTTCTCACAAAGCTTCTTGCCAGTGTGCATCTGAGGCTATTTCCTTTTCACCGGAGCCCTCAATGAGCTCCCAAATATCGCTTTGCAAATTCCACGAGAACAGTCTTCGCGAAGGGCTTCAGGAGGAGAAAGCTGCAATTCTGTGAGATGAATTCACAGATCACAAAGAAGTTTCTCAGAAAGCTTCCCTCTCCTTTGTAACGGAGGATATTTCCTTTGGCCCCGTAGTCCTCAAAGGGGTCTGAAATATCAGTTTCCAGATTCCACAGAAACAGGGGTAGCCAACGGCTCCATGAAGCACAGGTGTAATTCAGTGAGTTGAAGTCACACATCACAAAGCAGTTTCTCAGAAAGCTTCTATTTTTTTGTTTTCGAGCTGAGGTTATTTGTGGTCTCGGAGCTCCACTGTGTGTCTTAGAGCAGGTTCTGCGAAAACACTGTTAGCAAGCTTCTCCATGGAAACAATGATAGAACTCTGTGAGCCGAATTCACCCACAGCAAAGGAGTTTCTGAGGAGAAACTCCTTTGAGTTTCTGAGGAGAATCCTCCCTGCGGATTTGTCTGAGTCTCGAGATTTCACGATTCACCATGGGATTCAACGCTATCCAAGATATCACTCGTGAGATTCTACAAACACAGTGCTAGCAAACTCCTCCAGGAAGGAGTGGTGTAACCCTGTGAAATGAATTCACACATCACGAAGCAGTTTCTCAGAGAGCTTCCTTCCGGTTTTTCTCGGAGGATAGTTCCTGTCCCCCTATACTCTTCAAGCCCATCCGAAATTATGAGTTCTCAGAATCCACAAAAACCGTGCTAGGAAACGGCTCCAAGACCCAGTGATGCAACTCCGGGAGCTGAAGTCTCGTATCTGAAAGCAATTCCCGAGGAAGCTTCTTTCATTTCTTATCTGAGGATATTTCCTTTGTCACCGTAAGCTGCATAGCGCTGAGAAGTATCTCGTCGCAAACTTCAAGAAAACGAGGTGCTGGCAAACTGATCACTGAAGAGAAAAGTGTAACTCCGTGAGGCGCATTCACACACCGCAAGGCAGTTTCTCAGAAAGCTTCTTTCCGGTTCTTATCTGAGGATATTTTCTGTTCCCCGTAGCCCACAATGAGCTCCCAAAGATCACTTTGCAGAATCCACGGCAACGGTGTTAGCAAACCGCTACGAGAAGGTAAAGGTGAATCTCTGTGTGGTGGATTCAACATCACAGAGCAATTTCTGAGACAGCTTCTTTCTAGTTATTATCGGAGGATGTCTCCGTGTTCACCATGGGCCTCAATGCGCCCCCAAATATCACTTTGCAGATTCCACGGAAACAGTGTTAGCGAACGGCTTCCTGAAGACTCGGTTGTAACTCTGTGTGATGAATTCACGTATCACAGAGAAGTTTCTCACGCAGCTTCGCTCACGTTTTGCATCGAGGGTATTTCAGCGTAGGCCTGAATTCGAACCAAAGTAGCCCTCCTCAGGTTCCTCAAAGACCGTGTTAAATGACTCTTCCATGAAAGGGGCGTGTAACTCTGTGAGATGAATTCTCACATCACAATCCAGTTTCTAAGACAGCTTCTTTCTCATTTTATCTGAGGATATGTCCTCTGTAAGCTTCATTGCGCTAAGAAATATGCCATGGCAGATTTCAGGAAAACTGTGTTAGCAAGTTGATCACTGAAGAGAAAACTGTAACTCCGTGAGTTGCATTCACACATCCCGACGCCGTTTCTCAAAACACTTCTTTCCTGTTTTTGTCTGAGGACATTTCCCTTTTCACCATAGGCCTCAATGAGCTCCCAAATATCCCTTTGCGGAATCCATGAAAACAGTGTTAGCATACTGCTACAAGATGGTAAAGGTGACGCTCCGTGTGGGGAATTCAACATCACAAAGCAATGTCTGAGACGGCTTCTTTCTAGTTATCATCTGAGGACGTTTCCGTTTCCACCATGGGCCCCGAATGCGCCCCCAAATATCGCCTTGCAGATTCCAGGAAAACAGTGGTAGCAAACTGCTTCCTGAAGATTCAGCTGTAACTCTGTGTGTTGAATTCACGTAGCACAGAGAAGTGTCTCACAAAGCTTCTCTCACGTTTTTAATTGGGGATATGTCCTTCCTCAGCGTAGGCCTCAATTCCATCCAAAGTAGCCCTTCTCGGGTTCCTGAGAGACAGTGTTAAACGACTGCCCCACGAAACGCCGGTGTGACGCTGGGAGATGATTTCACACATCGCAAACCAGTTTCTAAGAAAGCTTCTTTTCATTTGATCTGAGGAGATTTCCTTTGTCCCCGTAAGCTTCATTGCGCTAAGAAGCATCCCAAGGCAGATTTCAAGGAAACTGTGTGAGCAAACTGGTCACTGAAGAGAAAAGTGTCACTCTGGGAGTTGCATTCGCACATCGCAACGCAGTTTCTCAGAACGCTTCCTTCCAGTTTTTATCGGAGGCTATTTCCTTTTCCCCGTAGCCCTCAATGAGCTCCCAAATATCACTTTGCGGAATCCAGGAAAACAGTGCTAGCCAACTGCTACAAGAAGGGAAGGTGAATCTCTGTGTGGTGAATTGACACATCACAAAGCAATTTCGGAGACAGCTTCTTTCTCGTCACGACCTGAGGATGTTTCCGTTTTCACCGTGGGCCCTCAGTGCGCTCCCAGATAGCACTATGCAGATTCCACGGAAACGGTGTTAGCAAACTGCTTCGTGAAGACTAAGTGGGAACTCTGTGAGATGAATTCACGTTTCACTGAGAAGTTTCTCACAAAGCCTCTTTCCAGTTTTCATTTCACGATAGTTCCTTGGTCACCATGAGCTTCATTGCGCTGAGAAATAGCCCAGTGCAGATTGCAATCAAACAGTGTTAGCAAACGGGTCAGTGAAAAGGTGCGTGGAAGTCTAGGAGTCGCATTCACATGTCACAATGCCGTTTCTCCGAAGGCTTCTTTCCAGTTTGTATCTGAGGACGTTTCTCTTTTCACCATATCCCTCCGTGGGCTCCCAAGAGTGGTGTAAGCCTTTGAAATGAACTCACACGTCACAAAGCTGTTTCTCAGAAAGCTGCACTCCGGTTTTTCTCGGAGGATATTCCCTTTCTCCCCACACTCTCCAAACCCATCCGAAATATCGGTTCTCGGAATCCACAAAAACAGCGCTGGGGAACGGCTCCAAGAAACAGTGATGTAACTCGGTCAGATGAAGTCACGTATCTGAAAGCAATTTCTGAGGAAGCTTCTGTCATTTTTATCTGAGGATACTTCCTTTGTCACGGTGAGCTGCGTAGCTCCAAGAAGTCTCCCATTGCGGATTTCAAGGAAACGGTCTTGTCAAACTCATCACTGAAGAGAAAAGTGTAACTCTGTGAGGTGCACTCACACAGCGCAATGCAGTTTCTCACAAAGCTTCTTGCCAGTGTGCATCTGAGGCTATTTCCTTTTCACCGGAGCCCTCAATGAGCTCCCAAATATCGCTTTGCAAATTCCACGAGAACAGTCTTCGCGAAGGGCTTCAGGAGGAGAAAGCTGCAATTCTGTGAGATGAATTCACAGATCACAAAGAAGTTTCTCAGAAAGCTTCCCTCTCCTTTGTAACGGAGGATATTTCCTTTGGCCCCGTAGTCCTCAAAGGGGTCTGAAATATCAGTTTCCAGATTCCACAGAAACAGGGGTAGCCAACGGCTCCATGAAGCACAGGTGTAATTCAGTGAGTTGAAGTCACACATCACAAAGCAGTTTCTCAGAAAGCTTCTATATTTTTGTTTTGGAGCTGAGGTTATTTGTGGTCTCGGAGCTCCACTGTGTGTCTTAGAGCAGGTTCTGCGAAAACACTGTTAGCAAGCTTCTCCATGGAAACAATGATAGAACTCTGTGAGCCGAATTCACCCACAGCAAAGGAGTTTCTGAGGAGAAACTCCTTTGAGTTTCTGAGGAGAATCCTCCCTGCGGATTTGTCTGAGTCTCGAGATTTCACGATTCACCATGGGATTCAACGCTATCCAAGATATCACTCGTGAGAGTCTACAAACACAGTGCTAGCAAACTCCTCCAGGAAGGAGTGGTGTAACCCTGTGAAATGAATTCACACATCACGAAGCAGTTTCTCAGAGAGCTTCCTTCCGGTTTTTCTCGGAGGATAGTTCCTGTCCCCCTATACTCTTCAAGCCCATCCGAAATTATGAGTTCTCAGAATCCACAAAAACCGTGCTAGGAAACGGCTCCAAGACCCAGTGATGCAACTCCGGGAGCTGAAGTCTCGTATCTGAAAGCAATTCCCGAGGAAGCTTCTTTCATTTCTTATCTGAGGATATTTCCTTTGTCACCGTAAGCTGCATAGCGCTGAGAAGTATCTCGTCGCAAACTTCAAGAAAACGAGGTGCTGGCAAACTGATCACTGAAGAGAAAAGTGTAACTCCGTGAGGCGCATTCACACACCGCAAGGCAGTTTCTCAGAAAGCTTCTTTCCGGTTCTTATCTGAGGATATTTTCTGTTCCCCGTAGCCCACAATGAGCTCCCAAAGATCACTTTGCAGAATCCACGGCAACGGTGTTAGCAAACCGCTACGAGAAGGTAAAGGTGAATCTCTGTGTGGTGGATTCAACATCACAGAGCAATTTCTGAGACAGCTTCTTTCTAGTTATTATCGGAGGATGTCTCCGTGTTCACCATGGGCCTCAATGCGCCCCCAAATATCACTTTGCAGATTCCACGGAAACAGTGTTAGCGAACGGCTTCCTGAAGACTCGGTTGTAACTCTGTGTGATGAATTCACGTATCACAGAGAAGTTTCTCACGCAGCTTCGCTCACGTTTTGCATCGAGGGTATTTCAGCGTAGGCCTGAATTCGAACCAAAGTAGCCCTCCTCAGGTTCCTCAAAGACCGTGTTAAATGACTCTTCCATGAAAGGGGCGTGTAACTCTGTGAGATGAATTCTCACATCACAATCCAGTTTCTAAGACAGCTTCTTTCTCATTTTATCTGAGGATATGTCCTCTGTAAGCTTCATTGCGCTAAGAAATATGCCATGGCAGATTTCAGGAAAACTGTGTTAGCAAGTTGATCACTGAAGAGAAAACTGTAACTCCGTGAGTTGCATTCACACATCCCGACGCCGTTTCTCAAAACACTTCTTTCCTGTTTTTGTCTGAGGACATTTCCCTTTTCACCATAGGCCTCAATGAGCTCCCAAATATCCCTTTGCGGAATCCATGAAAACAGTGTTAGCATACTGCTACAAGATGGTAAAGGTGACGCTCCGTGTGGGGAATTCAACATCACAAAGCAATGTCTGAGACGGCTTCTTTCTAGTTATCATCTGAGGACGTTTCCGTTTGCACCATGGGCCCCGAATGCGCCCCCAAATATCGCCTTGCAGATTCCAGGAAAACAGTGGTAGCAAACTGCTTCCTGAAGATTCAGCTGTAACTCTGTGTGTTGAATTCACGTAGCACAGAGAAGTGTCTCACAAAGCTTCTCTCACGTTTTTAATTGGGGATATGTCCTTCCTCAGCGTAGGCCTCAATTCCATCCAAAGTAGCCCTTCTCGGGTTCCTGAGAGACAGTGTTAAACGACTGCCCCACGAAACGCCGGTGTGACGCTGGGAGATGATTTCACACATTGCAAACCAGTTTCTAAGAAAGCTTCTTTTCATTTGATCTGAGGAGATTTCCTTTGTCCCCGTAAGCTTCATTGCGCTAAGAAGCATCCCAAGGCAGATTTCAAGGAAACTGTGTGAGCAAACTGGTCACTGAAGAGAAAAGTGTCACTCTGGGAGTTGCATTCGCACATCGCAACGCAGTTTCTCAGAACGCTTCCTTCCAGTTTTTATCGGAGGCTATTTCCTTTTCCCCGTAGCCCACAATGAGCTCCCAAATATCACTTTGCGAAATCCAGGAAAACAGTGCTAGCCAACTGCTACAAGAAGGGAAGGTGAATCTCTGTGTGGTGAATTGACACATCACAAAGCAATTTCGGAGACAGCTTCTTTCTCGTCACGACCTGAGGATGTTTCCGTTTTCACCGTGGGCCCTCAGTGCGCTCCCAGATAGCACTATGCAGATTCCACGGAAACGGTGTTAGCAAACTGCTTCGTGAAGACTAAGTGGGAACTCTGTGAGATGAATTCACGTTTCACTGAGAAGTTTCTCACAAAGCCTCTTTCCAGTTTTCATTTCACGATAGTTCCTTGGTCACCATGAGCTTCATTGCGCTGAGAAATAGCCCAGTGCAGATTGCAATCAAACAGTGTTAGCAAACGGGTCAGTGAAAAGGTGCGTGGAAGTCTAGGAGTCGCATTCACATGTCACAATGCCGTTTCTCCGAAGGCTTCTTTCCAGTTTGTATCTGAGGACGTTTCTCTTTTCACCATATCCCTTCGTGGGCTCCCAAGAGTGGTGTAAGCCTTTGAAATGAACTCACACGTCACAAAGCTGTTTCTCAGAAAGCTGCACTCCGGTTTTTCTCGGAGGATATTCCCTTTCTCCCCACACTCTCCAAACCCATCCGAAATATCGGTTCTCAGAATCCACAAAAACAGCGCTGGGGAACGGCTCCAAGAAACAGTGATGTAACTCGGTCAGATGAAGTCACGTATCTGAAAGCAATTTCTGAGGAAGCTTCTGTCATTTTTATCTGAGGATACTTCCTTTGTCACGGTGAGCTGCATAGCTCCAAGAAGTCTCCCATTGCGGATTTCAAGGAAACGGTCTTGTCAAACTCATCACTGAAGAGAAAAGTGTAACTCTGTGAGGTGCACTCACACAGCGCAATGCAGTTTCTCACAAAGCTTCTTGCCAGTGTGCATCTGAGGCTATTTCCTTTTCACCGGAGCCCTCAATGAGCTCCCAAATATCGCTTTGCAAATTCCACGAGAACAGTCTTCGCGAAGGGCTTCAGGAGGAGAAAGCTGCAATTCTGTGAGATGAATTCACAGATCACAAAGAAGTTTCTCAGAAAGCTTCCCTCTCCTTTGTAACGGAGGATATTTCCTTTGGCCCCGTAGTCCTCAAAGGGGTCTGAAATATCAGTTTCCAGATTCCACAGAAACAGGGGTAGCCAACGGCTCCATGAAGCACAGGTGTAATTCAGTGAGTTGAAGTCACACATCACAAAGCAGTTTCTCAGAAAGCTTCTATATTTTTGTTTTGGAGCTGAGGTTATTTGTGGTCTCGGAGCTCCACTGTGTGTCTTAGAGCAGGTTCTGCGAAAACACTGTTAGCAAGCTTCTCCATGGAAACAATGATAGAACTCTGTGAGCCGAATTCACCCACAGCAAAGGAGTTTCTGAGGAGAAACTCCTTTGAGTTTCTGAGGAGAATCCTCCCTGCGGATTTGTCTGAGTCTCGAGATTTCACGATTCACCATGGGATTCAACGCTATCCAAGATATCACTCGTGAGAGTCTACAAACACAGTGCTAGCAAACTCCTCCAGGAAGGAGTGGTGTAACCCTGTGAAATGAATTCACACATCACGAAGCAGTTTCTCAGAGAGCTTCCTTCCGGTTTTTCTCGGAGGATAGTTCCTGTCCCCCTATACTCTTCAAGCCCATCCGAAATTATGAGTTCTCAGAATCCACAAAAACCGTGCTAGGAAACGGCTCCAAGACCCAGTGATGCAACTCCGGGAGCTGAAGTCTCGTATCTGAAAGCAATTCCCGAGGAAGCTTCTTTCATTTCTTATCTGAGGATATTTCCTTTGTCACCGTAAGCTGCATAGCGCTGAGAAGTATCTCGTCGCAAACTTCAAGAAAACGAGGTGCTGGCAAACTGATCACTGAAGAGAAAAGTGTAACTCCGTGAGGCGCATTCACACACCGCAAGGCAGTTTCTCAGAAAGCTTCTTTCCGGTTCTTATCTGAGGATATTTTCTGTTCCCCGTAGCCCACAATGAGCTCCCAAAGATCACTTTGCAGAATCCACGGCAACGGTGTTAGCAAACCGCTACGAGAAGGTAAAGGTGAATCTCTGTGTGGTGGATTCAACATCACAGAGCAATTTCTGAGACAGCTTCTTTCTAGTTATTATCGGAGGATGTCTCCGTGTTCACCATGGGCCTCAATGCGCCCCCAAATATCACTTTGCAGATTCCACGGAAACAGTGTTAGCGAACGGCTTCCTGAAGACTCGGTTGTAACTCTGTGTGATGAATTCACGTATCACAGAGAAGTTTCTCACGCAGCTTCGCTCACGTTTTGCATCGAGGGTATTTCAGCGTAGGCCTGAATTCGAACCAAAGTAGCCCTCCTCAGGTTCCTCAAAGACCGTGTTAAATGACTCTTCCATGAAAGGGGCGTGTAACTCTGTGAGATGAATTCTCACATCACAATCCAGTTTCTAAGACAGCTTCTTTCTCATTTTATCTGAGGATATGTCCTCTGTAAGCTTCATTGCGCTAAGAAATATGCCATGGCAGATTTCAGGAAACCTGTGTTAGCAAGTTGATCACTGAAGAGAAAACTGTAACTCCGTGAGTTGCATTCACACATCCCGACGCCGTTTCTCAAAACACTTCTTTCCTGTTTTTGTCTGAGGACATTTCCCTTTTCACCATAGGCCTCAATGAGCTCCCAAATATCCCTTTGCGGAATCCATGAAAACAGTGTTAGCATACTGCTACAAGATGGTAAAGGTGACGCTCCGTGTGGGGAATTCAACATCACAAAGCAATGTCTGAGACGGCTTCTTTCTAGTTATCATCTGAGGACGTTTCCGTTTGCACCATGGGCCCTGAATGCGCCCCCAAATATCGCCTTGCAGATTCCAGGAAAACAGTGGTAGCAAACTGCTTCCTGAAGATTCAGCTGTAACTCTGTCTGTTGAATTCACGTAGCACAGAGAAGCGTCTCACAAATCTTCTCTCACGTTTTTAATTGGGGATATGTCCTTCCTCAGCGTAGGCCTCAATTCCATCCAAAGTAGCCCTTCTCGGGTTCCTGAGAGACAGTGTTAAACGACTGCCCCACGAAACGCCGGTGTGACGCTGGGAGATGATTTCACACATCGCAAACCAGTTTCTAAGAAAGCTTCTTTTCATTTGATCTGAGGAGATTTCCTTTGTCCCCGTAAGCTTCATTGCGCTAAGAAGCATCCCAAGGCAGATTTCAAGGAAACTGTGTGAGCAAACTGGTCACTGAAGAGAAAAGTGTCACTCTGGGAGTTGCATTCGCACATCGCAACGCAGTTTCTCAGAACGCTTCCTTC
This sequence comes from Macaca nemestrina, assembly GCF_043159975.1. Taxonomy (NCBI): domain Eukaryota; kingdom Metazoa; phylum Chordata; class Mammalia; order Primates; family Cercopithecidae; genus Macaca; species Macaca nemestrina. Next base: position 33,154 of record NW_027257679.1, on the reverse strand, counting down.
CAGTTTTTATCGGAGGCTATTTCCTTTTCCCCGTAGCCCTCAATGAGCTCCCAAATATCACTTTGCGGAATCCAGGAAAACAGTGCTAGCCAACTGCTACAAGAAGGGAAGGTGAATCTCTGTGTGGTGAATTGACACATCACAAAGCAATTTCGGAGACAGCTTCTTTCTCGTCACGACCTGAGGATGTTTCCGTTTTCACCGTGGGCCCTCAGTGCGCTCCCAGATAGCACTATGCAGATTCCACGGAAACGGTGTTAGCAAACTGCTTCGTGAAGACTAAGTGGGAACTCTGTGAGATGAATTCACGTTTCACTGAGAAGTTTCTCACAAAGCCTCTTTCCAGTTTTCATTTCACGATAGTTCCTTGGTCACCATGAGCTTCATTGCGCTGAGAAATAGCCCAGTGCAGATTGCAATCAAACAGTGTTAGCAAACGGGTCAGTGAAAAGGTGCGTGGAAGTCTAGGAGTCGCATTCACATGTCACAATGCCGTTTCTCCGAAGGCTTCTTTCCAGTTTGTATCTGAGGACGTTTCTCTTTTCACCATATCCCTCCGTGGGCTCCCAAGAGTGGTGTAAGCCTTTGAAATGAACTCACACGTCACAAAGCTGTTTCTCAGAAAGCTGCACTCCGGTTTTTCTCGGAGGATATTCCCTTTCTCCCCACACTCTCCAAACCCATCCGAAATATCGGTTCTCAGAATCCACAAAAACAGCGCTGGGGAACGGCTCCAAGAAACAGTGATGTAACTCGGTCAGATGAAGTCACGTATCTGAAAGCAATTTCTGAGGAAGCTTCTGTCATTTTTATCTGAGGATACTTCCTTTGTCACGGTAAGCTGCGTAGCTCCAAGAAGTCTCCCATTGCGGATTTCAAGGAAACGGTCTTGTCAAACTCATCACTGAAGAGAAAAGTGTAACTCTGTGAGGTGCACTCACACAGCGCAATGCAGTTTCTCACAAAGCTTCTTGCCAGTGTGCATCTGAGGCTATTTCCTTTTCACCGGAGCCCTCAATGAGCTCCCAAATATCGCTTTGCAAATTCCACGAGAACAGTCTTCGCGAAGGGCTTCAGGAGGAGAAAGCTGCAATTCTGTGAGATGAATTCACAGATCACAAAGAAGTTTCTCAGAAAGCTTCCCTCTCCTTTGTAACGGAGGATATTTCCTTTGGCCCCGTAGTCCTCAAAGGGGTCTGAAATATCAGTTTCCAGATTCCACAGAAACAGGGGTAGCCAACGGCTCCATGAAGCACAGGTGTAATTCAGTGAGTTGAAGTCACACATCACAAAGCAGTTTCTCAGAAAGCTTCTATTTTTTTGTTTTCGAGCTGAGGTTATTTGTGGTCTCGGAGCTCCACTGTGTGTCTTAGAGCAGGTTCTGCGAAAACACTGTTAGCAAGCTTCTCCATGGAAACAATGATAGAACTCTGTGAGCCGAATTCACCCACAGCAAAGGAGTTTCTGAGGAGAAACTCCTTTGAGTTTCTGAGGAGAATCCTCCCTGCGGATTTGTCTGAGTCTCGAGATTTCACGATTCACCATGGGATTCAACGCTATCCAAGATATCACTCGTGAGATTCTACAAACACAGTGCTAGCAAACTCCTCCAGGAAGGAGTGGTGTAACCCTGTGAAATGAATTCACACATCACGAAGCAGTTTCTCAGAGAGCTTCCTTCCGGTTTTTCTCGGAGGATAGTTCCTGTCCCCCTATACTCTTCAAGCCCATCCGAAATTATGAGTTCTCAGAATCCACAAAAACCGTGCTAGGAAACGGCTCCAAGACCCAGTGATGCAACTCCGGGAGCTGAAGTCTCGTATCTGAAAGCAATTCCCGAGGAAGCTTCTTTCATTTCTTATCTGAGGATATTTCCTTTGTCACCGTAAGCTGCATAGCGCTGAGAAGTATCTCGTCGCAAACTTCAAGAAAACGAGGTGCTGGCAAACTGATCACTGAAGAGAAAAGTGTAACTCCGTGAGGCGCATTCACACACCGCAAGGCAGTTTCTCAGAAAGCTTCTTTCCGGTTCTTATCTGAGGATATTTTCTGTTCCCCGTAGCCCACAATGAGCTCCCAAAGATCACTTTGCAGAATCCACGGCAACGGTGTTAGCAAACCGCTACGAGAAGGTAAAGGTGAATCTCTGTGTGGTGGATTCAACATCACAGAGCAATTTCTGAGACAGCTTCTTTCTAGTTATTATCGGAGGATGTCTCCGTGTTCACCATGGGCCTCAATGCGCCCCCAAATATCACTTTGCAGATTCCACGGAAACAGTGTTAGCGAACGGCTTCCTGAAGACTCGGTTGTAACTCTGTGTGATGAATTCACGTATCACAGAGAAGTTTCTCACGCAGCTTCGCTCACGTTTTGCATCGAGGGTATTTCAGCGTAGGCCTGAATTCGAACCAAAGTAGCCCTCCTCAGGTTCCTCAAAGACCGTGTTAAATGACTCTTCCATGAAAGGGGCGTGTAACTCTGTGAGATGAATTCTCACATCACAATCCAGTTTCTAAGACAGCTTCTTTCTCATTTTATCTGAGGATATGTCCTCTGTAAGCTTCATTGCGCTAAGAAATATGCCATGGCAGATTTCAGGAAAACTGTGTTAGCAAGTTGATCACTGAAGAGAAAACTGTAACTCCGTGAGTTGCATTCACACATCCCGACGCCGTTTCTCAAAACACTTCTTTCCTGTTTTTGTCTGAGGACATTTCCCTTTTCACCATAGGCCTCAATGAGCTCCCAAACATCCCTTTGCGGAATCCATGAAAACAGTGTTAGCATACTGCTACAAGATGGTAAAGGTGACGCTCCGTGTGGGGAATTCAACATCACAAAGCAATGTCTGAGACGGCTTCTTTCTAGTTATCATCTGAGGACGTTTCCGTTTCCACCATGGGCCCCGAATGCGCCCCCAAATATCGCCTTGCAGATTCCAGGAAAACAGTGGTAGCAAACTGCTTCCTGAAGATTCAGCTGTAACTCTGTGTGTTGAATTCACGTAGCACAGAGAAGTGTCTCACAAAGCTTCTCTCACGTTTTTAATTGGGGATATGTCCTTCCTCAGCGTAGGCCTCAATTCCATCCAAAGTAGCCCTTCTCGGGTTCCTGAGAGACAGTGTTAAACGACTGCCCCACGAAACGCCGGTGTGACGCTGGGAGATGATTTCACACATCGCAAACCAGTTTCTAAGAAAGCTTCTTTTCATTTGATCTGAGGAGATTTCCTTTGTCCCCGTAAGCTTCATTGCGCTAAGAAGCATCCCAAGGCAGATTTCAAGGAAACTGTGTGAGCAAACTGGTCACTGAAGAGAAAAGTGTCACTCTGGGAGTTGCATTCGCACATCGCAACGCAGTTTCTCAGAACGCTTCCTTCCAGTTTTTATCGGAGGCTATTTCCTTTTCCCCGTAGCCCTCAATGAGCTCCCAAATATCACTTTGCGGAATCCAGGAAAACAGTGCTAGCCAACTGCTACAAGAAGGGAAGGTGAATCTCTGTGTGGTGAATTGACACATCACAAAGCAATTTCGGAGACAGCTTCTTTCTCGTCACGACCTGAGGATGTTTCCGTTTTCACCGTGGGCCCTCAGTGCGCTCCCAGATAGCACTATGCAGATTCCACGGAAACGGTGTTAGCAAACTGCTTCGTGAAGACTAAGTGGGAACTCTGTGAGATGAATTCACGTTTCACTGAGAAGTTTCTCACAAAGCCTCTTTCCAGTTTTCATTTCACGATAGTTCCTTGGTCACCATGAGCTTCATTGCGCTGAGAAATAGCCCAGTGCAGATTGCAATCAAACAGTGTTAGCAAACGGGTCAGTGAAAAGGTGCGTGGAAGTCTAGGAGTCGCATTCACATGTCACAATGCCGTTTCTCCGAAGGCTTCTTTCCAGTTTGTATCTGAGGACGTTTCTCTTTTCACCATATCCCTCCGTGGGCTCCCAAGAGTGGTGTAAGCCTTTGAAATGAACTCACACGTCACAAAGCTGTTTCTCAGAAAGCTGCACTCCGGTTTTTCTCGGAGGATATTCCCTTTCTCCCCACACTCTCCAAACCCATCCGAAATATCGGTTCTCGGAATCCACAAAAACAGCGCTGGGGAACGGCTCCAAGAAACAGTGATGTAACTCGGTCAGATGAAGTCACGTATCTGAAAGCAATTTCTGAGGAAGCTTCTGTCATTTTTATCTGAGGATACTTCCTTTGTCACGGTGAGCTGCGTAGCTCCAAGAAGTCTCCCATTGCGGATTTCAAGGAAACGGTCTTGTCAAACTCATCACTGAAGAGAAAAGTGTAACTCTGTGAGGTGCACTCACACAGCGCAATGCAGTTTCTCACAAAGCTTCTTGCCAGTGTGCATCTGAGGCTATTTCCTTTTCACCGGAGCCCTCAATGAGCTCCCAAATATCGCTTTGCAAATTCCACGAGAACAGTCTTCGCGAAGGGCTTCAGGAGGAGAAAGCTGCAATTCTGTGAGATGAATTCACAGATCACAAAGAAGTTTCTCAGAAAGCTTCCCTCTCCTTTGTAACGGAGGATATTTCCTTTGGCCCCGTAGTCCTCAAAGGGGTCTGAAATATCAGTTTCCAGATTCCACAGAAACAGGGGTAGCCAACGGCTCCATGAAGCACAGGTGTAATTCAGTGAGTTGAAGTCACACATCACAAAGCAGTTTCTCAGAAAGCTTCTATATTTTTGTTTTGGAGCTGAGGTTATTTGTGGTCTCGGAGCTCCACTGTGTGTCTTAGAGCAGGTTCTGCGAAAACACTGTTAGCAAGCTTCTCCATGGAAACAATGATAGAACTCTGTGAGCCGAATTCACCCACAGCAAAGGAGTTTCTGAGGAGAAACTCCTTTGAGTTTCTGAGGAGAATCCTCCCTGCGGATTTGTCTGAGTCTCGAGATTTCACGATTCACCATGGGATTCAACGCTATCCAAGATATCACTCGTGAGAGTCTACAAACACAGTGCTAGCAAACTCCTCCAGGAAGGAGTGGTGTAACCCTGTGAAATGAATTCACACATCACGAAGCAGTTTCTCAGAGAGCTTCCTTCCGGTTTTTCTCGGAGGATAGTTCCTGTCCCCCTATACTCTTCAAGCCCATCCGAAATTATGAGTTCTCAGAATCCACAAAAACCGTGCTAGGAAACGGCTCCAAGACCCAGTGATGCAACTCCGGGAGCTGAAGTCTCGTATCTGAAAGCAATTCCCGAGGAAGCTTCTTTCATTTCTTATCTGAGGATATTTCCTTTGTCACCGTAAGCTGCATAGCGCTGAGAAGTATCTCGTCGCAAACTTCAAGAAAACGAGGTGCTGGCAAACTGATCACTGAAGAGAAAAGTGTAACTCCGTGAGGCGCATTCACACACCGCAAGGCAGTTTCTCAGAAAGCTTCTTTCCGGTTCTTATCTGAGGATATTTTCTGTTCCCCGTAGCCCACAATGAGCTCCCAAAGATCACTTTGCAGAATCCACGGCAACGGTGTTAGCAAACCGCTACGAGAAGGTAAAGGTGAATCTCTGTGTGGTGGATTCAACATCACAGAGCAATTTCTGAGACAGCTTCTTTCTAGTTATTATCGGAGGATGTCTCCGTGTTCACCATGGGCCTCAATGCGCCCCCAAATATCACTTTGCAGATTCCACGGAAACAGTGTTAGCGAACGGCTTCCTGAAGACTCGGTTGTAACTCTGTGTGATGAATTCACGTATCACAGAGAAGTTTCTCACGCAGCTTCGCTCACGTTTTGCATCGAGGGTATTTCAGCGTAGGCCTGAATTCGAACCAAAGTAGCCCTCCTCAGGTTCCTCAAAGACCGTGTTAAATGACTCTTCCATGAAAGGGGCGTGTAACTCTGTGAGATGAATTCTCACATCACAATCCAGTTTCTAAGACAGCTTCTTTCTCATTTTATCTGAGGATATGTCCTCTGTAAGCTTCATTGCGCTAAGAAATATGCCATGGCAGATTTCAGGAAAACTGTGTTAGCAAGTTGATCACTGAAGAGAAAACTGTAACTCCGTGAGTTGCATTCACACATCCCGACGCCGTTTCTCAAAACACTTCTTTCCTGTTTTTGTCTGAGGACATTTCCCTTTTCACCATAGGCCTCAATGAGCTCCCAAATATCCCTTTGCGGAATCCATGAAAACAGTGTTAGCATACTGCTACAAGATGGTAAAGGTGACGCTCCGTGTGGGGAATTCAACATCACAAAGCAATGTCTGAGACGGCTTCTTTCTAGTTATCATCTGAGGACGTTTCCGTTTGCACCATGGGCCCCGAATGCGCCCCCAAATATCGCCTTGCAGATTCCAGGAAAACAGTGGTAGCAAACTGCTTCCTGAAGATTCAGCTGTAACTCTGTGTGTTGAATTCACGTAGCACAGAGAAGTGTCTCACAAAGCTTCTCTCACGTTTTTAATTGGGGATATGTCCTTCCTCAGCGTAGGCCTCAATTCCATCCAAAGTAGCCCTTCTCGGGTTCCTGAGAGACAGTGTTAAACGACTGCCCCACGAAACGCCGGTGTGACGCTGGGAGATGATTTCACACATCGCAAACCAGTTTCTAAGAAAGCTTCTTTTCATTTGATCTGAGGAGATTTCCTTTGTCCCCGTAAGCTTCATTGCGCTAAGAAGCATCCCAAGGCAGATTTCAAGGAAACTGTGTGAGCAAACTGGTCACTGAAGAGAAAAGTGTCACTCTGGGAGTTGCATTCGCACATCGCAACGCAGTTTCTCAGAACGCTTCCTTCCAGTTTTTATCGGAGGCTATTTCCTTTTCCCCGTAGCCCTCAATGAGCTCCCAAATATCACTTTGCGGAATCCAGGAAAACAGTGCTAGCCAACTGCTACAAGAAGGGAAGGTGAATCTCTGTGTGGTGAATTGACACATCACAAAGCAATTTCGGAGACAGCTTCTTTCTCGTCACGACCTGAGGATGTTTCCGTTTTCACTGTGGGCCCTCAGTGCGCTCCCAGATAGCACTATGCAGATTCCACGGAAACGGTGTTAGCAAACTGCTTCGTGAAGACTAAGTGGGAACTCTGTGAGATGAATTCACGTTTCACTGAGAAGTTTCTCACAAAGCCTCTTTCCAGTTTTCATTTCACGATAGTTCCTTGGTCACCATGAGCTTCATTGCGCTGAGAAATAGCCCAGTGCAGATTGCAATCAAACAGTGTTAGCAAACGGGTCAGTGAAAAGGTGCGTGGAAGTCTAGGAGTCGCATTCACATGTCACAATGCCGTTTCTCCGAAGGCTTCTTTCCAGTTTGTATCTGAGGACGTTTCTCTTTTCACCATATCCCTCCGTGGGCTCCCAAGAGTGGTGTAAGCCTTTGAAATGAACTCACACGTCACAAAGCTGTTTCTCAGAAAGCTGCACTCCGGTTTTTCTCGGAGGATATTCCCTTTCTCCCCACACTCTCCAAACCCATCCGAAATATCGGTTCTCAGAATCCACAAAAACAGCGCTGGGGAACGGCTCCAAGAAACAGTGATGTAACTCGGTCAGATGAAGTCACGTATCTGAAAGCAATTTCTGAGGAAGCTTCTGTCATTTTTATCTGAGGATACTTCCTTTGTCACGGTAAGCTGCGTAGCTCCAAGAAGTCTCCCATTGCGGATTTCAAGGAAACGGTCTTGTCAAACTCATCACTGAAGAGAAAAGTGTAACTCTGTGAGGTGCACTCACACAGCGCAATGCAGTTTCTCACAAAGCTTCTTGCCAGTGTGCATCTGAGGCTATTTCCTTTTCACCGGAGCCCTCAATGAGCTCCCAAATATCGCTTTGCAAATTCCACGAGAACAGTCTTCGCGAAGGGCTTCAGGAGGAGAAAGCTGCAATTCTGTGAGATGAATTCACAGATCACAAAGAAGTTTCTCAGAAAGCTTCCCTCTCCTTTGTAACGGAGGATATTTCCTTTGGCCCCGTAGTCCTCAAAGGGGTCTGAAATATCAGTTTCCAGATTCCACAGAAACAGGGGTAGCCAACGGCTCCATGAAGCACAGGTGTAATTCAGTGAGTTGAAGTCACACATCACAAAGCAGTTTCTCAGAAAGCTTCTATATTTTTGTTTTGGAGCTGAGGTTATTTGTGGTCTCGGAGCTCCACTGTGTGTCTTAGAGCAGGTTCTGCGAAAACACTGTTAGCAAGCTTCTCCATGGAAACAATGATAGAACTCTGTGAGCCGAATTCACCCACAGCAAAGGAGTTTCTGAGGAGAAACTCCTTTGAGTTTCTGAGGAGAATCCTCCCTGCGGATTTGTCTGAGTCTCGAGATTTCACGATTCACCATGGGATTCAACGCTATCCAAGATATCACTCGTGAGAGTCTACAAACACAGTGCTAGCAAACTCCTCCAGGAAGGAGTGGTGTAACCCTGTGAAATGAATTCACACATCACGAAGCAGTTTCTCAGAGAGCTTCCTTCCGGTTTTTCTCGGAGGATAGTTCCTGTCCCCCTATACTCTTCAAGCCCATCCGAAATTATGAGTTCTCAGAATCCACAAAAACCGTGCTAGGAAACGGCTCCAAGACCCAGTGATGCAACTCCGGGAGCTGAAGTCTCGTATCTGAAAGCAATTCCCGAGGAAGCTTCTTTCATTTCTTATCTGAGGATATTTCCTTTGTCACCGTAAGCTGCATAGCGCTGAGAAGTATCTCGTCGCAAACTTCAAGAAAACGAGGTGCTGGCAAACTGATCACTGAAGAGAAAAGTGTAACTCCGTGAGGCGCATTCACACACCGCAAGGCAGTTTCTCAGAAAGCTTCTTTCCGGTTCTTATCTGAGGATATTTTCTGTTCCCCGTAGCCCACAATGAGCTCCCAAAGATCACTTTGCAGAATCCACGGCAACGGTGTTAGCAAACCGCTACGAGAAGGTAAAGGTGAATCTCTGTGTGGTGGATTCAACATCACAGAGCAATTTCTGAGACAGCTTCTTTCTAGTTATTATCGGAGGATGTCTCCGTGTTCACCATGGGCCTCAATGCGCCCCCAAATATCACTTTGCAGATTCCACGGAAACAGTGTTAGCGAACGGCTTCCTGAAGACTCGGTTGTAACTCTGTGTGATGAATTCACGTATCACAGAGAAGTTTCTCACGCAGCTTCGCTCACGTTTTGCATCGAGGGTATTTCAGCGTAGGCCTGAATTCGAACCAAAGTAGCCCTCCTCAGGTTCCTCAAAGACCGTGTTAAATGACTCTTCCATGAAAGGGGCGTGTAACTCTGTGAGATGAATTCTCACATCACAATCCAGTTTCTAAGACAGCTTCTTTCTCATTTTATCTGAGGATATGTCCTCTGTAAGCTTCATTGCGCTAAGAAATATGCCATGGCAGATTTCAGGAAAACTGTGTTAGCAAGTTGATCACTGAAGAGAAAACTGTAACTCCGTGAGTTGCATTCACACATCCCGACGCCGTTTCTCAAAACACTTCTTTCCTGTTTTTGTCTGAGGACATTTCCCTTTTCACCATAGGCCTCAATGAGCTCCCAAATATCCCTTTGCGGAATCCATGAAAACAGTGTTAGCATACTGCTACAAGATGGTAAAGGTGACGCTCCGTGTGGGGAATTCAACATCACAAAGCAATGTCTGAGACGGCTTCTTTCTAGTTATCATCTGAGGACGTTTCCGTTTGCACCATGGGCCCCGAATGCGCCCCCAAATATCGCCTTGCAGATTCCAGGAAAACAGTGGTAGCAAACTGCTTCCTGAAGATTCAGCTGTAACTCTGTGTGTTGAATTCACGTAGCACAGAGAAGTGTCTCACAAAGCTTCTCTCACGTTTTTAATTGGGGATATGTCCTTCCTCAGCGTAGGCCTCAATTCCATCCAAAGTAGCCCTTCTCGGGTTCCTGAGAGACAGTGTTAAACGACTGCCCCACGAAACGCCGGTGTGACGCTGGGAGATGATTTCACACATCGCAAACCAGTTTCTAAGAAAGCTTCTTTTCATTTGATCTGAGGAGATTTCCTTTGTCCCCGTAAGCTTCATTGCGCTAAGAAGCATCCCAAGGCAGATTTCAAGGAAACTGTGTGAGCAAACTGGTCACTGAAGAGAAAAGTGTCACTCTGGGAGTTGCATTCGCACATCGCAACGCAGTTTCTCAGAACGCTTCCTTCCAGTTTTTATCGGAGGCTATTTCCTTTTCCCCGTAGCCCTCAATGAGCTCCCAAATATCACTTTGCGGAATCCAGGAAAACAGTGCTAGCCAACTGCTACAAGAAGGGAAGGTGAATCTCTGTGTGGTGAATTGACACATCACAAAGCAATTTCGGAGACAGCTTCTTTCTCGTCACGACCTGAGGATGTTTCCGTTTTCACCGTGGGCCCTCAGTGCGCTCCCAGATAGCACTATGCAGATTCCACGGAAACGGTGTTAGCAAACTGCTTCGTGAAGACTAAGTGGGAACTCTGTGAGATGAATTCACGTTTCACTGAGAAGTTTCTCACAAAGCCTCTTTCCAGTTTTCATTTCACGATAGTTCCTTGGTCACCATGAGCTTCATTGCGCTGAGAAATAGCCCAGTGCAGATTGCAATCAAACAGTGTTAGCAAACGGGTCAGTGAAAAGGTGCGTGGAAGTCTAGGAGTCGCATTCACATGTCACAATGCCGTTTCTCCGAAGGCTTCTTTCCAGTTTGTATCTGAGGACGTTTCTCTTTTCACCATATCCCTCCGTGGGCTCCCAAGAGTGGTGTAAGCCTTTGAAATGAACTCACACGTCACAAAGCTGTTTCTCAGAAAGCTGCACTCCGGTTTTTCTCGGAGGATATTCCCTTTCTCCCCACACTCTCCAAACCCATCCGAAATATCGGTTCTCAGAATCCACAAAAACAGCGCTGGGGAACGGCTCCAAGAAACAGTGATGTAACTCGGTCAGATGAAGTCACGTATCTGAAAGCAATTTCTGAGGAAGCTTCTGTCATTTTTATCTGAGGATACTTCCTTTGTCACGGTAAGCTGCGTAGCTCCAAGAAGTCTCCCATTGCGGATTTCAAGGAAACGGTCTTGTCAAACTCATCACTGAAGAGCAAAGTGTAACTCTGTGAGGTGCACTCACACAGCGCAATGCAGTTTCTCACAAAGCTTCTTGCCAGTGTGCATCTGAGGCTATTTCCTTTTCACCGGAGCCCTCAATGAGCTCCCAAATATCGCTTTGCAAATTCCACGAGAACAGTCTTCGCGAAGGGCTTCAGGAGGAGAAAGCTGCAATTCTGTGAGATGAATTCACAGATCACAAAGAAGTTTCTCAGAAAGCTTCCCTCTCCTTTGTAACGGAGGATATTTCCTTTGGCCCCGTAGTCCTCAAAGGGGTCTGAAATATCAGTTTCCAGATTCCACAGAAACAGGGGTAGCCAACGGCTCCATGAAGCACAGGTGTAATTCAGTGAGTTGAAGTCACACATCACAAAGCAGTTTCTCAGAAAGCTTCTATATTTTTGTTTTCGAGCTGAGGTTATTTGTGGTCTCGGAGCTCCACTGTGTGTCTTAGAGCAGGTTCTGCGAAAACACTGTTAGCAAGCTTCTCCATGGAAACAATGATAGAACTCTGTGAGCCGAATTCACCCACAGCAAAGGAGTTTCTGAGGAGAAACTCCTTTGAGTTTCTGAGGAGAATCCTCCCTGCGGATTTGTCTGAGTCTCGAGATTTCACGATTCACCATGGGATTCAACGCTATCCAAGATATCACTCGTGAGATTCTACAAACACAGTGCTAGCAAACTCCTCCAGGAAGGAGTGGTGTAACCCTGTGAAATGAATTCACACATCACGAAGCAGTTTCTCAGAGAGCTTCCTTCCGGTTTTTCTCGGAGGATAGTTCCTGTCCCCCTATACTCTTCAAGCCCATCCGAAATTATGAGTTCTCAGAATCCACAAAAACCGTGCTAGGAAACGGCTCCAAGACCCAGTGATGCAACTCCGGGAGCTGAAGTCTCGTATCTGAAAGCAATTCCCGAGGAAGCTTCTTTCATTTCTTATCTGAGGATATTTCCTTTGTCACCGTAAGCTGCATAGCGCTGAGAAGTATCTCGTCGCAAACTTCAAGAAAACGAGGTGCTGGCAAACTGATCACTGAAGAGAAAAGTGTAACTCCGTGAGGCGCATTCACACACCGCAAGGCAGTTTCTCAGAAAGCTTCTTTCCGGTTCTTATCTGAGGATATTTTCTGTTCCCCGTAGCCCACAATGAGCTCCCAAAGATCACTTTGCAGAATCCACGGCAACGGTGTTAGCAAACCGCTACGAGAAGGTAAAGGTGAATCTCTGTGTGGTGGATTCAACATCACAGAGCAATTTCTGAGACAGCTTCTTTCTAGTTATTATCGGAGGATGTCTCCGTGTTCACCATGGGCCTCAATGCGCCCCCAAATATCACTTTGCAGATTCCACGGAAACAGTGTTAGCGAACGGCTTCCTGAAGACTCGGTTGTAACTCTGTGTGATGAATTCACGTATCACAGAGAAGTTTCTCACGCAGCTTCGCTCACGTTTTGCATCGAGGGTATTTCAGCGTAGGCCTGAATTCGAACCAAAGTAGCCCTCCTCAGGTTCCTCAAAGACCGTGTTAAATGACTCTTCCATGAAAGGGGCGTGTAACTCTGTGAGATGAATTCTCACATCACAATCCAGTTTCTAAGACAGCTTCTTTCTCATTTTATCTGAGGATATGTCCTCTGTAAGCTTCATTGCGCTAAGAAATATGCCATGGCAGATTTCAGGAAAACTGTGTTAGCAAGTTGATCACTGAAGAGAAAACTGTAACTCCGTGAGTTGCATTCACACATCCCGACGCCGTTTCTCAAAACACTTCTTTCCTGTTTTTGTCTGAGGACATTTCCCTTTTCACCATAGGCCTCAATGAGCTCCCAAATATCCCTTTGCGGAATCCATGAAAACAGTGTTAGCATACTGCTACAAGATGGTAAAGGTGACGCTCCGTGTGGGGAATTCAACATCACAAAGCAATGTCTGAGACGGCTTCTTTCTAGTTATCATCTGAGGACGTTTCCGTTTGCACCATGGGCCCCGAATGCGCCCCCAAATATCGCCTTGCAGATTCCAGGAAAACAGTGGTAGCAAACTGCTTCCTGAAGATTCAGCTGTAACTCTGTGTGTTGAATTCACGTAGCACAGAGAAGTGTCTCACAAAGCTTCTCTCACGTTTTTAATTGGGGATATGTCCTTCCTCAGCGTAGGCCTCAATTCCATCCAAAGTAGCCCTTCTCGGGTTCCTGAGAGACAGTGTTAAACGACTGCCCCACGAAACGCCGGTGTGACGCTGGGAGATGATTTCACACATCGCAAACCAGTTTCTAAGAAAGCTTCTTTTCATTTGATCTGAGGAGATTTCCTTTGTCCCCGTAAGCTTCATTGCGCTAAGAAGCATCCCAAGGCAGATTTCAAGGAAACTGTGTGAGCAAACTGGTCACTGAAGAGAAAAGTGTCACTCTGGGAGTTGCATTCGCACATCGCAACGCAGTTTCTCAGAACGCTTCCTTCCAGTTTTTATCGGAGGCTATTTCCTTTTCCCCGTAGCCCTCAATGAGCTCCCAAATATCACTTTGCGGAATCCAGGAAAACAGTGCTAGCCAACTGCTACAAGAAGGGAAGGTGAATCTCTGTGTGGTGAATTGACACATCACAAAGCAATTTCGGAGACAGCTTCTTTCTCGTCACGACCTGAGGATGTTTCCGTTTTCACCGTGGGCCCTCAGTGCGCTCCCAGATAGCACTATGCAGATTCCACGGAAACGGTGTTAGCAAACTGCTTCGTGAAGACTAAGTGGGAACTCTGTGAGATGAATTCACGTTTCACTGAGAAGTTTCTCACAAAGCCTCTTTCCAGTTTTCATTTCACGATAGTTCCTTGGTCACCATGAGCTTCATTGCGCTGAGAAATAGCCCAGTGCAGATTGCAATCAAACAGTGTTAGCAAACGGGTCAGTGAAAAGGTGCGTGGAAGTCTAGGAGTCGCATTCACATGTCACAATGCCGTTTCTCCGAAGGCTTCTTTCCAGTTTGTATCTGAGGACGTTTCTCTTTTCACCATATCCCTCCGTGGGCTCCCAAGAGTGGTGTAAGCCTTTGAAATGAACTCACACGTCACAAAGCTGTTTCTCAGAAAGCTGCACTCCGGTTTTTCTCGGAGGATATTCCCTTTCTCCCCACACTCTCCAAACCCATCCGAAATATCGGTTCTCAGAATCCACAAAAACAGCGCTGGGGAACGGCTCCAAGAAACAGTGATGTAACTCGGTCAGATGAAGTCACGTATCTGAAAGCAATTTCTGAGGAAGCTTCTGTCATTTTTATCTGAGGATACTTCCTTTGTCACGGTAAGCTGCGTAGCTCCAAGAAGTCTCCCATTGCGGATTTCAAGGAAACGGTCTTGTCAAACTCATCACTGAAGAGAAAAGTGTAACTCTGTGAGGTGCACTCACACAGCGCAATGCAGTTTCTCACAAAGCTTCTTGCCAGTGTGCATCTGAGGCTATTTCCTTTTCACCGGAGCCCTCAATGAGCTCCCAAATATCGCTTTGCAAATTCCACGAGAACAGTCTTCGCGAAGGGCTTCAGGAGGAGAAAGCTGCAATTCTGTGAGATGAATTCACAGATCACAAAGAAGTTTCTCAGAAAGCTTCCCTCTCCTTTGTAACGGAGGATATTTCCTTTGGCCCCGTAGTCCTCAAAGGGGTCTGAAATATCAGTTTCCAGATTCCACAGAAACAGGGGTAGCCAACGGCTCCATGAAGCACAGGTGTAATTCAGTGAGTTGAAGTCACACATCACAAAGCAGTTTCTCAGAAAGCTTCTATATTTTTGTTTTGGAGCTGAGGTTATTTGTGGTCTCGGAGCTCCACTGTGTGTCTTAGAGCAGGTTCTGCGAAAACACTGTTAGCAAGCTTCTCCATGGAAACAATGATAGAACTCTGTGAGCCGAATTCACCCACAGCAAAGGAGTTTCTGAGGAGAAACTCCTTTGAGTTTCTGAGGAGAATCCTCCCTGCGGATTTGTCTGAGTCTCGAGATTTCACGATTCACCATGGGATTCAACGCTATCCAAGATATCACTCGTGAGAGTCTACAAACACAGTGCTAGCAAACTCCTCCAGGAAGGAGTGGTGTAACCCTGTGAAATGAATTCACACATCACGAAGCAGTTTCTCAGAGAGCTTCCTTCCGGTTTTTCTCGGAGGATAGTTCCTGTCCCCCTATACTCTTCAAGCCCATCCGAAATTATGAGTTCTCAGAATCCACAAAAACCGTGCTAGGAAACGGCTCCAAGACCCAGTGATGCAACTCCGGGAGCTGAAGTCTCGTATCTGAAAGCAATTCCCGAGGAAGCTTCTTTCATTTCTTATCTGAGGATATTTCCTTTGTCACCGTAAGCTGCATAGCGCTGAGAAGTATCTCGTCGCAAACTTCAAGAAAACGAGGTGCTGGCAAACTGATCACTGAAGAGAAAAGTGTAACTCCGTGAGGCGCATTCACACACCGCAAGGCAGTTTCTCAGAAAGCTTCTTTCCGGTTCTTATCTGAGGATATTTTCTGTTCCCCGTAGCCCACAATGAGCTCCCAAAGATCACTTTGCAGAATCCACGGCAACGGTGTTAGCAAACCGCTACGAGAAGGTAAAGGTGAATCTCTGTGTGGTGGATTCAACATCACAGAGCAATTTCTGAGACAGCTTCTTTCTAGTTATTATCGGAGGATGTCTCCGTGTTCACCATGGGCCTCAATGCGCCCCCAAATATCACTTTGCAGATTCCACGGAAACAGTGTTAGCGAACGGCTTCCTGAAGACTCGGTTGTAACTCTGTGTGATGAATTCACGTATCACAGAGAAGTTTCTCACGCAGCTTCGCTCACGTTTTGCATCGAGGGTATTTCAGCGTAGGCCTGAATTCGAACCAAAGTAGCCCTCCTCAGGTTCCTCAAAGACCGTGTTAAATGACTCTTCCATGAAAGGGGCGTGTAACTCTGTGAGATGAATTCTCACATCACAATCCAGTTTCTAAGACAGCTTCTTTCTCATTTTATCTGAGGATATGTCCTCTGTAAGCTTCATTGCGCTAAGAAATATGCCATGGCAGATTTCAGGAAAACTGTGTTAGCAAGTTGATCACTGAAGAGAAAACTGTAACTCCGTGAGTTGCATTCACACATCCCGACGCCGTTTCTCAAAACACTTCTTTCCTGTTTTTGTCTGAGGACATTTCCCTTTTCACCATAGGCCTCAATGAGCTCCCAAATATCCCTTTGCGGAATCCATGAAAACAGTGTTAGCATACTGCTACAAGATGGTAAAGGTGACGCTCCGTGTGGGGAATTCAACATCACAAAGCAATGTCTGAGACGGCTTCTTTCTAGTTATCATCTGAGGACGTTTCCGTTTGCACCATGGGCCCCGAATGCGCCCCCAAATATCGCCTTGCAGATTCCAGGAAAACAGTGGTAGCAAACTGCTTCCTGAAGATTCAGCTGTAACTCTGTGTGTTGAATTCACGTAGCACAGAGAAGTGTCTCACAAAGCTTCTCTCACGTTTTTAATTGGGGATATGTCCTTCCTCAGCGTAGGCCTCAATTCCATCCAAAGTAGCCCTTCTCGGGTTCCTGAGAGACAGTGTTAAACGACTGCCCCACGAAACGCCGGTGTGACGCTGGGAGATGATTTCACACATCGCAAACCAGTTTCTAAGAAAGCTTCTTTTCATTTGATCTGAGGAGATTTCCTTTGTCCCCGTAAGCTTCATTGCGCTAAGAAGCATCCCAAGGCAGATTTCAAGGAAACTGTGTGAGCAAACTGGTCACTGAAGAGAAAAGTGTCACTCTGGGAGTTGCATTCGCACATCGCAACGCAGTTTCTCAGAACGCTTCCTTCCAGTTTTTATCGGAGGCTATTTCCTTTTCCCCGTAGCCCTCAATGAGCTCCCAAATATCACTTTGCGGAATCCAGGAAAACAGTGCTAGCCAACTGCTACAAGAAGGGAAGGTGAATCTCTGTGTGGTGAATTGACACATCACAAAGCAATTTCGGAGACAGCTTCTTTCTCGTCACGACCTGAGGATGTTTCCGTTTTCACCGTGGGCCCTCAGTGCGCTCCCGGATAGCACTATGCAGATTCCACGGAAACGGTGTTAGCAAACTGCTTCGTGAAGACTAAGTGGGAACTCTGTGAGATGAATTCACGTTTCACTGAGAAGTTTCTCACAAAGCCTCTTTCCAGTTTTCATTTCACGATAGTTCCTTGGTCACCATGAGCTTCATTGCGCTGAGAAATAGCCCAGTGCAGATTGCAATCAAACAGTGTTAGCAAACGGGTCAGTGAAAAGGTGCGTGGAAGTCTAGGAGTCGCATTCACATGTCACAATGCCGTTTCTCCGAAGGCTTCTTTCCAGTTTGTATCTGAGGACGTTTCTCTTTTCACCATATCCCTCCGTGGGCTCCCAAGAGTGGTGTAAGCCTTTGAAATGAACTCACACGTCACAAAGCTGTTTCTCAGAAAGCTGCACTCCGGTTTTTCTCGGAGGATATTCCCTTTCTCCCCACACTCTCCAAACCCATCCGAAATATCGGTTCTCAGAATCCACAAAAACAGCGCTGGGGAACGGCTCCAAGAAACAGTGATGTAACTCGGTCAGATGAAGTCACGTATCTGAAAGCAATTTCTGAGGAAGCTTCTGTCATTTTTATCTGAGGATACTTCCTTTGTCACGGTGAGCTGCGTAGCTCCAAGAAGTCTCCCATTGCGGATTTCAAGGAAACGGTCTTGTCAAACTCATCACTGAAGAGAAAAGTGTAACTCTGTGAGGTGCACTCACACAGCGCAATGCAGTTTCTCACAAAGCTTCTTGCCAGTGTGCATCTGAGGCTATTTCCTTTTCACCGGAGCCCTCAATGAGCTCCCAAATATCGCTTTGCAAATTCCACGAGAACAGTCTTCGCGAAGGGCTTCAGGAGGAGAAAGCTGCAATTCTGTGAGATGAATTCACAGATCACAAAGAAGTTTCTCAGAAAGCTTCCCTCTCCTTTGTAACGGAGGATATTTCCTTTGGCCCCGTAGTCCTCAAAGGGGTCTGAAATATCAGTTTCCAGATTCCACAGAAACAGGGGTAGCCAACGGCTCCATGAAGCACAGGTGTAATTCAGTGAGTTGAAGTCACACATCACAAAGCAGTTTCTCAGAAAGCTTCTATATTTTTGTTTTCGAGCTGAGGTTATTTGTGGTCTCGGAGCTCCACTGTGTGTCTTAGAGCAGGTTCTGCGAAAACACTGTTAGCAAGCTTCTCCATGGAAACAATGATAGAACTCTGTGAGCCGAATTCACCCACAGCAAAGGAGTTTCTGAGGAGAAACTCCTTTGAGTTTCTGAGGAGAATCCTCCCTGCGGATTTGTCTGAGTCTCGAGATTTCACGATTCACCATGGGATTCAACGCTATCCAAGATATCACTCGTGAGAGTCTACAAACACAGTGCTAGCAAACTCCTCCAGGAAGGAGTGGTGTAACCCTGTGAAATGAATTCACACATCACGAAGCAGTTTCTCAGAGAGCTTCCTTCCGGTTTTTCTCGGAGGATAGTTCCTGTCCCCTTATACTCTTCATGCCCATCCGAAATTATGAGTTCTCAGAATCCACAAAAACCGTGCTAGGAAACGGCTCCAAGACCCAGTGATGCAACTCCGGGAGCTGAAGTCTCGTATCTGAAAGCAATTCCCGAGGAAGCTTCTTTCATTTCTTATCTGAGGATATTTCCTTTGTCACCGTAAGCTGCATAGCGCTGAGAAGTATCTCGTCGCAAACTTCAAGAAAACGAGGTGCTGGCAAACTGATCACTGAAGAGAAAAGTGTAACTCCGTGAGGCGCATTCACACACCGCAAGGCAGTTTCTCAGAAAGCTTCTTTCCGGTTCTTATCTGAGGATATTTTCTGTTCCCCGTAGCCCACAATGAGCTCCCAAAGATCACTTTGCAGAATCCACGGCAACGGTGTTAGCAAACCGCTACGAGAAGGTAAAGGTGAATCTCTGTGTGGTGGATTCAACATCACAGAGCAATTTCTGAGACAGCTTCTTTCTAGTTATTATCGGAGGATGTCTCCGTGTTCACCATGGGCCTCAATGCGCCCCCAAATATCACTTTGCAGATTCCACGGAAACAGTGTTAGCGAACGGCTTCCTGAAGACTCGGTTGTAACTCTGTGTGATGAATTCACGTATCACAGAGAAGTTTCTCACGCAGCTTCGCTCACGTTTTGCATCGAGGGTATTTCAGCGTAGGCCTGAATTCGAACCAAAGTAGCCCTCCTCAGGTTCCTCAAAGACCGTGTTAAATGACTCTTCCATGAAAGGGGCGTGTAACTCTGTGAGATGAATTCTCACATCACAATCCAGTTTCTAAGACAGCTTCTTTCTCATTTTATCTGAGGATATGTCCTCTGTAAGCTTCATTGCGCTAAGAAATATGCCATGGCAGATTTCAGGAAAACTGTGTTAGCAAGTTGATCACTGAAGAGAAAACTGTAACTCCGTGAGTTGCATTCACACATCCCGACGCCGTTTCTCAAAACACTTCTTTCCTGTTTTTGTCTGAGGACATTTCCCTTTTCACCATAGGCCTCAATGAGCTCCCAAATATCCCTTTGCGGAATCCATGAAAACAGTGTTAGCATACTGCTACAAGATGGTAAAGGTGACGCTCCGTGTGGGGAATTCAACATCACAAAGCAATGTCTGAGACGGCTTCTTTCTAGTTATCATCTGAGGACGTTTCCGTTTCCACCATGGGCCCCGAATGCGCCCCCAAATATCGCCTTGCAGATTCCAGGAAAACAGTGGTAGCAAACTGCTTCCTGAAGATTCAGCTGTAACTCTGTGTGTTGAATTCACGTAGCACAGAGAAGTGTCTCACAAAGCTTCTCTCACGTTTTTAATTGGGGATATGTCCTTCCTCAGCGTAGGCCTCAATTCCATCCAAAGTAGCCCTTCTCGGGTTCCTGAGAGACAGTGTTAAACGACTGCCCCACGAAACGCCGGTGTGACGCTGGGAGATGATTTCACACATCGCAAACCAGTTTCTAAGAAAGCTTCTTTTCATTTGATCTGAGGAGATTTCCTTTGTCCCCGTAAGCTTCATTGCGCTAAGAAGCATCCCAAGGCAGATTTCAAGGAAACTGTGTGAGCAAACTGGTCACTGAAGAGAAAAGTGTCACTCTGGGAGTTGCATTCGCACATCGCAACGCAGTTTCTCAGAACGCTTCCTTCCAGTTTTTATCGGAGGCTATTTCCTTTTCCCCGTAGCCCTCAATGAGCTCCCAAATATCACTTTGCGGAATCCAGGAAAACAGTGCTAGCCAACTGCTACAAGAAGGGAAGGTGAATCTCTGTGTGGTGAATTGACACATCACAAAGCAATTTCGGAGACAGCTTCTTTCTCGTCACGACCTGAGGATGTTTCCGTTTTCACCGTGGGCCCTCAGTGCGCTCCCAGATAGCACTATGCAGATTCCACGGAAACGGTGTTAGCAAACTGCTTCGTGAAGACTAAGTGGGAACTCTGTGAGATGAATTCACGTTTCACTGAGAAGTTTCTCACAAAGCCTCTTTCCAGTTTTCATTTCACGATAGTTCCTTGGTCACCATGAGCTTCATTGCGCTGAGAAATAGCCCAGTGCAGATTGCAATCAAACAGTGTTAGCAAACGGGTCAGTGAAAAGGTGCGTGGAAGTCTAGGAGTCGCATTCACATGTCACAATGCCGTTTCTCCGAAGGCTTCTTTCCAGTTTGTATCTGAGGACGTTTCTCTTTTCACCATATCCCTCCGTGGGCTCCCAAGAGTGGTGTAAGCCTTTGAAATGAACTCACACGTCACAAAGCTGTTTCTCAGAAAGCTGCACTCCGGTTTTTCTCGGAGGATATTCCCTTTCTCCCCACACTCTCCAAACCCATCCGAAATATCGGTTCTCAGAATCCACAAAAACAGCGCTGGGGAACGGCTCCAAGAAACAGTGATGTAACTCGGTCAGATGAAGTCACGTATCTGAAAGCAATTTCTGAGGAAGCTTCTGTCATTTTTATCTGAGGATACTTCCTTTGTCACGGTAAGCTGCGTAGCTCCAAGAAGTCTCCCATTGCGGATTTCAAGGAAACGGTCTTGTCAAACTCATCACTGAAGAGAAAAGTGTAACTCTGTGAGGTGCACTCACACAGCGCAATGCAGTTTCTCACAAAGCTTCTTGCCAGTGTGCATCTGAGGCTATTTCCTTTTCACCGGAGCCCTCAATGAGCTCCCAAATATCGCTTTGCAAATTCCACGAGAACAGTCTTCGCGAAGGGCTTCAGGAGGAGAAAGCTGCAATTCTGTGAGATGAATTCACAGATCACAAAGAAGTTTCTCAGAAAGCTTCCCTCTCCTTTGTAACGGAGGATATTTCCTTTGGCCCCGTAGTCCTCAAAGGGGTCTGAAATATCAGTTTCCAGATTCCACAGAAACAGGGGTAGCCAACGGCTCCATGAAGCACAGGTGTAATTCAGTGAGTTGAAGTCACACATCACAAAGCAGTTTCTCAGAAAGCTTCTATTTTTTTGTTTTCGAGCTGAGGTTATTTGTGGTCTCGGAGCTCCACTGTGTGTCTTAGAGCAGGTTCTGCGAAAACACTGTTAGCAAGCTTCTCCATGGAAACAATGATAGAACTCTGTGAGCCGAATTCACCCACAGCAAAGGAGTTTCTGAGGAGAAACTCCTTTGAGTTTCTGAGGAGAATCCTCCCTGCGGATTTGTCTGAGTCTCGAGATTTCACGATTCACCATGGGATTCAACGCTATCCAAGATATCACTCGTGAGATTCTACAAACACAGTGCTAGCAAACTCCTCCAGGAAGGAGTGGTGTAACCCTGTGAAATGAATTCACACATCACGAAGCAGTTTCTCAGAGAGCTTCCTTCCGGTTTTTCTCGGAGGATAGTTCCTGTCCCCCTATACTCTTCAAGCCCATCCGAAATTATGAGTTCTCAGAATCCACAAAAACCGTGCTAGGAAACGGCTCCAAGACCCAGTGATGCAACTCCGGGAGCTGAAGTCTCGTATCTGAAAGCAATTCCCGAGGAAGCTTCTTTCATTTCTTATCTGAGGATATTTCCTTTGTCACCGTAAGCTGCATAGCGCTGAGAAGTATCTCGTCGCAAACTTCAAGAAAACGAGGTGCTGGCAAACTGATCACTGAAGAGAAAAGTGTAACTCCGTGAGGCGCATTCACACACCGCAAGGCAGTTTCTCAGAAAGCTTCTTTCCGGTTCTTATCTGAGGATATTTTCTGTTCCCCGTAGCCCACAATGAGCTCCCAAAGATCACTTTGCAGAATCCACGGCAACGGTGTTAGCAAACCGCTACGAGAAGGTAAAGGTGAATCTCTGTGTGGTGGATTCAACATCACAGAGCAATTTCTGAGACAGCTTCTTTCTAGTTATTATCGGAGGATGTCTCCGTGTTCACCATGGGCCTCAATGCGCCCCCAAATATCACTTTGCAGATTCCACGGAAACAGTGTTAGCGAACGGCTTCCTGAAGACTCGGTTGTAACTCTGTGTGATGAATTCACGTATCACAGAGAAGTTTCTCACGCAGCTTCGCTCACGTTTTGCATCGAGGGTATTTCAGCGTAGGCCTGAATTCGAACCAAAGTAGCCCTCCTCAGGTTCCTCAAAGACCGTGTTAAATGACTCTTCCATGAAAGGGGCGTGTAACTCTGTGAGATGAATTCTCACATCACAATCCAGTTTCTAAGACAGCTTCTTTCTCATTTTATCTGAGGATATGTCCTCTGTAAGCTTCATTGCGCTAAGAAATATGCCATGGCAGATTTCAGGAAAACTGTGTTAGCAAGTTGATCACTGAAGAGAAAACTGTAACTCCGTGAGTTGCATTCACACATCCCGACGCCGTTTCTCAAAACACTTCTTTCCTGTTTTTGTCTGAGGACATTTCCCTTTTCACCATAGGCCTCAATGAGCTCCCAAATATCCCTTTGCGGAATCCATGAAAACAGTGTTAGCATACTGCTACAAGATGGTAAAGGTGACGCTCCGTGTGGGGAATTCAACATCACAAAGCAATGTCTGAGACGGCTTCTTTCTAGTTATCATCTGAGGACGTTTCCGTTTGCACCATGGGCCCCGAATGCGCCCCCAAATATCGCCTTGCAGATTCCAGGAAAACAGTGGTAGCAAACTGCTTCCTGAAGATTCAGCTGTAACTCTGTGTGTTGAATTCACGTAGCACAGAGAAGTGTCTCACAAAGCTTCTCTCACGTTTTTAATTGGGGATATGTCCTTCCTCAGCGTAGGCCTCAATTCCATCCAAAGTAGCCCTTCTCGGGTTCCTGAGAGACAGTGTTAAACGACTGCCCCACGAAACGCCGGTGTGACGCTGGGAGATGATTTCACACATCGCAAACCAGTTTCTAAGAAAGCTTCTTTTCATTTGATCTGAGGAGATTTCCTTTGTCCCCGTAAGCTTCATTGCGCTAAGAAGCATCCCAAGGCAGATTTCAAGGAAACTGTGTGAGCAAACTGGTCACTGAAGAGAAAAGTGTCACTCTGGGAGTTGCATTCGCACATCGCAACGCAGTTTCTCAGAACGCTTCCTTCCAGTTTTTATCGGAGGCTATTTCCTTTTCCCCGTAGCCCACAATGAGCTCCCAAATATCACTTTGCGGAATCCAGGAAAACAGTGCTAGCCAACTGCTACAAGAAGGGAAGGTGAATCTCTGTGTGGTGAATTGACACATCACAAAGCAATTTCGGAGACAGCTTCTTTCTCGTCACGACCTGAGGATGTTTCCGTTTTCACCGTGGGCCCTCAGTGCGCTCCCGGATAGCACTATGCAGATTCCACGGAAACGGTGTTAGCAAACTGCTTCGTGAAGACTAAGTGGGAACTCTGTGAGATGAATTCACGTTTCACTGAGAAGTTTCTCACAAAGCCTCTTTCCAGTTTTCATTTCACGATAGTTCCTTGGTCACCATGAGCTTCATTGCGCTGAGAAATAGCCCAGTGCAGATTGCAATCAAACAGTGTTAGCAAACGGGTCAGTGAAAAGGTGCGTGGAAGTCTAGGAGTCGCATTCACATGTCACAATGCCGTTTCTCCGAAGGCTTCTTTCCAGTTTGTATCTGAGGACGTTTCTCTTTTCACCATATCCCTCCGTGGGCTCCCAAGAGTGGTGTAAGCCTTTGAAATGAACTCACACGTCACAAAGCTGTTTCTCAGAAAGCTGCACTCCGGTTTTTCTCGGAGGATATTCCCTTTCTCCCCACACTCTCCAAACCCATCCGAAATATCGGTTCTCAGAATCCACAAAAACAGCGCTGGGGAACGGCTCCAAGAAACAGTGATGTAACTCGGTCAGATGAAGTCACGTATCTGAAAGCAATTTCTGAGGAAGCTTCTGTCATTTTTATCTGAGGATACTTCCTTTGTCACGGTGAGCTGCGTAGCTCCAAGAAGTCTCCCATTGCGGATTTCAAGGAAACGGTCTTGTCAAACTCATCACTGAAGAGAAAAGTGTAACTCTGTGAGGTGCACTCACACAGCGCAATGCAGTTTCTCACAAAGCTTCTTGCCAGTGTGCATCTGAGGCTATTTCCTTTTCACCGGAGCCCTCAATGAGCTCCCAAATATCGCTTTGCAAATTCCACGAGAACAGTCTTCGCGAAGGGCTTCAGGAGGAGAAAGCTGCAATTCTGTGAGATGAATTCACAGATCACAAAGAAGTTTCTCAGAAAGCTTCCCTCTCCTTTGTAACGGAGGATATTTCCTTTGGCCCCGTAGTCCTCAAAGGGGTCTGAAATATCAGTTTCCAGATTCCACAGAAACAGGGGTAGCCAACGGCTCCATGAAGCACAGGTGTAATTCAGTGAGTTGAAGTCACACATCACAAAGCAGTTTCTCAGAAAGCTTCTATATTTTTGTTTTCGAGCTGAGGTTATTTGTGGTCTCGGAGCTCCACTGTGTGTCTTAGAGCAGGTTCTGCGAAAACACTGTTAGCAAGCTTCTCCATGGAAACAATGATAGAACTCTGTGAGCCGAATTCACCCACAGCAAAGGAGTTTCTGAGGAGAAACTCCTTTGAGTTTCTGAGGAGAATCCTCCCTGCGGATTTGTCTGAGTCTCGAGATTTCACGATTCACCATGGGATTCAACGCTATCCAAGATATCACTCGTGAGAGTCTACAAACACAGTGCTAGCAAACTCCTCCAGGAAGGAGTGGTGTAACCCTGTGAAATGAATTCACACATCACGAAGCAGTTTCTCAGAGAGCTTCCTTCCGGTTTTTCTCGGAGGATAGTTCCTGTCCCCTTATACTCTTCATGCCCATCCGAAATTATGAGTTCTCAGAATCCACAAAAACCGTGCTAGGAAACGGCTCCAAGACCCAGTGATGCAACTCCGGGAGCTGAAGTCTCGTATCTGAAAGCAATTCCCGAGGAAGCTTCTTTCATTTCTTATCTGAGGATATTTCCTTTGTCACCGTAAGCTGCATAGCGCTGAGAAGTATCTCGTCGCAAACTTCAAGAAAACGAGGTGCTGGCAAACTGATCACTGAAGAGAAAAGTGTAACTCCGTGAGGCGCATTCACACACCGCAAGGCAGTTTCTCAGAAAGCTTCTTTCCGGTTCTTATCTGAGGATATTTTCTGTTCCCCGTAGCCCACAATGAGCTCCCAAAGATCACTTTGCAGAATCCACGGCAACGGTGTTAGCAAACCGCTACGAGAAGGTAAAGGTGAATCTCTGTGTGGTGGATTCAACATCACAGAGCAATTTCTGAGACAGCTTCTTTCTAGTTATTATCGGAGGATGTCTCCGTGTTCACCATGGGCCTCAATGCGCCCCCAAATATCACTTTGCAGATTCCACGGAAACAGTGTTAGCGAACGGCTTCCTGAAGACTCGGTTGTAACTCTGTGTGATGAATTCACGTATCACAGAGAAGTTTCTCACGCAGCTTCGCTCACGTTTTGCATCGAGGGTATTTCAGCGTAGGCCTGAATTCGAACCAAAGTAGCCCTCCTCAGGTTCCTCAAAGACCGTGTTAAATGACTCTTCCATGAAAGGGGCGTGTAACTCTGTGAGATGAATTCTCACATCACAATCCAGTTTCTAAGACAGCTTCTTTCTCATTTTATCTGAGGATATGTCCTCTGTAAGCTTCATTGCGCTAAGAAATATGCCATGGCAGATTTCAGGAAAACTGTGTTAGCAAGTTGATCACTGAAGAGAAAACTGTAACTCCGTGAGTTGCATTCACACATCCCGACGCCGTTTCTCAAAACACTTCTTTCCTGTTTTTGTCTGAGGACATTTCCCTTTTCACCATAGGCCTCAATGAGCTCCCAAATATCCCTTTGCGGAATCCATGAAAACAGTGTTAGCATACTGCTACAAGATGGTAAAGGTGACGCTCCGTGTGGGGAATTCAACATCACAAAGCAATGTCTGAGACGGCTTCTTTCTAGTTATCATCTGAGGACGTTTCCGTTTGCACCATGGGCCCCGAATGCGCCCCCAAATATCGCCTTGCAGATTCCAGGAAAACAGTGGTAGCAAACTGCTTCCTGAAGATTCAGCTGTAACTCTGTGTGTTGAATTCACGTAGCACAGAGAAGTGTCTCACAAAGCTTCTCTCACGTTTTTAATTGGGGATATGTCCTTCCTCAGCGTAGGCCTCAATTCCATCCAAAGTAGCCCTTCTCGGGTTCCTGAGAGACAGTGTTAAACGACTGCCCCACGAAACGCCGGTGTGACGCTGGGAGATGATTTCACACATCGCAAACCAGTTTCTGAGAAAGCTTCTTTTCATTTGATCTGAGGAGATTTCCTTTGTCCCCGTAAGCTTCATTGCGCTAAGAAGCATCCCAAGGCAGATTTCAAGGAAACTGTGTGAGCAAACTGGTCACTGAAGAGAAAAGTGTCACTCTGGGAGTTGCATTCGCACATCGCAACGCAGTTTCTCAGAACGCTTCCTTCCAGTTTTTATCGGAGGCTATTTCCTTTTCCCCGTAGCCCACAATGAGCTCCCAAATATCACTTTGCGGAATCCAGGAAAACAGTGCTAGCCAACTGCTACAAGAAGGGAAGGTGAATCTCTGTGTGGTGAATTGACACATCACAAAGCAATTTCGGAGACAGCTTCTTTCTCGTCACGACCTGAGGATGTTTCCGTTTTCACCGTGGGCCCTCAGTGCGCTCCCGGATAGCACTATGCAGATTCCACGGAAACGGTGTTAGCAAACTGCTTCGTGAAGACTAAGTGGGAACTCTGTGAGATGAATTCACGTTTCACTGAGAAGTTTCTCACAAAGCCTCTTTCCAGTTTTCATTTCACGATAGTTCCTTGGTCACCATGAGCTTCATTGCGCTGAGAAATAGCCCAGTGCAGATTGCAATCAAACAGTGTTAGCAAACGGGTCAGTGAAAAGGTGCGTGGAAGTCTAGGAGTCGCATTCACATGTCACAATGCCGTTTCTCCGAAGGCTTCTTTCCAGTTTGTATCTGAGGACGTTTCTCTTTTCACCATATCCCTCCGTGGGCTCCCAAGAGTGGTGTAAGCCTTTGAAATGAACTCACACGTCACAAAGCTGTTTCTCAGAAAGCTGCACTCCGGTTTTTCTCGGAGGATATTCCCTTTCTCCCCACACTCTCCAAACCCATCCGAAATATCGGTTCTCAGAATCCACAAAAACAGCGCTGGGGAACGGCTCCAAGAAACAGTGATGTAACTCGGTCAGATGAAGTCACGTATCTGAAAGCAATTTCTGAGGAAGCTTCTGTCATTTTTATCTGAGGATACTTCCTTTGTCACGGTGAGCTGCGTAGCTCCAAGAAGTCTCCCATTGCGGATTTCAAGGAAACGGTCTTGTCAAACTCATCACTGAAGAGAAAAGTGTAACTCTGTGAGGTGCACTCACACAGCGCAATGCAGTTTCTCACAAAGCTTCTTGCCAGTGTGCATCTGAGGCTATTTCCTTTTCACCGGAGCCCTCAATGAGCTCCCAAATATCGCTTTGCAAATTCCACGAGAACAGTCTTCGCGAAGGGCTTCAGGAGGAGAAAGCTGCAATTCTGTGAGATGAATTCACAGATCACAAAGAAGTTTCTCAGAAAGCTTCCCTCTCCTTTGTAACGGAGGATATTTCCTTTGGCCCCGTAGTCCTCAAAGGGGTCTGAAATATCAGTTTCCAGATTCCACAGAAACAGGGGTAGCCAACGGCTCCATGAAGCACAGGTGTAATTCAGTGAGTTGAAGTCACACATCACAAAGCAGTTTCTCAGAAAGCTTCTATTTTTTTGTTTTCGAGCTGAGGTTATTTGTGGTCTCGGAGCTCCACTGTGTGTCTTAGAGCAGGTTCTGCGAAAACACTGTTAGCAAGCTTCTCCATGGAAACAATGATAGAACTCTGTGAGCCGAATTCACCCACAGCAAAGGAGTTTCTGAGGAGAAACTCCTTTGAGTTTCTGAGGAGAATCCTCCCTGCGGATTTGTCTGAGTCTCGAGATTTCACGATTCACCATGGGATTCAACGCTATCCAAGATATCACTCGTGAGAGTCTACAAACACAGTGCTAGCAAACTCCTCCAGGAAGGAGTGGTGTAACCCTGTGAAATGAATTCACACATCACGAAGCAGTTTCTCAGAGAGCTTCCTTCCGGTTTTTCTCGGAGGATAGTTCCTGTCCCCTTATACTCTTCATGCCCATCCGAAATTATGAGTTCTCAGAATCCACAAAAACCGTGCTAGGAAACGGCTCCAAGACCCAGTGATGCAACTCCGGGAGCTGAAGTCTCGTATCTGAAAGCAATTCCCGAGGAAGCTTCTTTCATTTCTTATCTGAGGATATTTCCTTTGTCACCGTAAGCTGCATAGCGCTGAGAAGTATCTCGTCGCAAACTTCAAGAAAACGAGGTGCTGGCAAACTGATCACTGAAGAGAAAAGTGTAACTCCGTGAGGCGCATTCACACACCGCAAGGCAGTTTCTCAGAAAGCTTCTTTCCGGTTCTTATCTGAGGATATTTTCTGTTCCCCGTAGCCCACAATGAGCTCCCAAAGATCACTTTGCAGAATCCACGGCAACGGTGTTAGCAAACCGCTACGAGAAGGTAAAGGTGAATCTCTGTGTGGTGGATTCAACATCACAGAGCAATTTCTGAGACAGCTTCTTTCTAGTTATTATCGGAGGATGTCTCCGTGTTCACCATGGGCCTCAATGCGCCCCCAAATATCACTTTGCAGATTCCACGGAAACAGTGTTAGCGAACGGCTTCCTGAAGACTCGGTTGTAACTCTGTGTGATGAATTCACGTATCACAGAGAAGTTTCTCACGCAGCTTCGCTCACGTTTTGCATCGAGGGTATTTCAGCGTAGGCCTGAATTCGAACCAAAGTAGCCCTCCTCAGGTTCCTCAAAGACCGTGTTAAATGACTCTTCCATGAAAGGGGCGTGTAACTCTGTGAGATGAATTCTCACATCACAATCCAGTTTCTAAGACAGCTTCTTTCTCATTTTATCTGAGGATATGTCCTCTGTAAGCTTCATTGCGCTAAGAAATATGCCATGGCAGATTTCAGGAAAACTGTGTTAGCAAGTTGATCACTGAAGAGAAAACTGTAACTCCGTGAGTTGCATTCACACATCCCGACGCCGTTTCTCAAAACACTTCTTTCCTGTTTTTGTCTGAGGACATTTCCCTTTTCACCATAGGCCTCAATGAGCTCCCAAATATCCCTTTGCGGAATCCATGAAAACAGTGTTAGCATACTGCTACAAGATGGTAAAGGTGACGCTCCGTGTGGGGAATTCAACATCACAAAGCAATGTCTGAGACGGCTTCTTTCTAGTTATCATCTGAGGACGTTTCCGTTTGCACCATGGGCCCCGAATGCGCCCCCAAATATCGCCTTGCAGATTCCAGGAAAACAGTGGTAGCAAACTGCTTCCTGAAGATTCAGCTGTAACTCTGTGTGTTGAATTCACGTAGCACAGAGAAGTGTCTCACAAAGCTTCTCTCACGTTTTTAATTGGGGATATGTCCTTCCTCAGCGTAGGCCTCAATTCCATCCAAAGTAGCCCTTCTCGGGTTCCTGAGAGACAGTGTTAAACGACTGCCCCACGAAACGCCGGTGTGACGCTGGGAGATGATTTCACACATCGCAAACCAGTTTCTGAGAAAGCTTCTTTTCATTTGATCTGAGGAGATTTCCTTTGTCCCCGTAAGCTTCATTGCGCTAAGAAGCATCCCAAGGCAGATTTCAAGGAAACTGTGTGAGCAAACTGGTCACTGAAGAGAAAAGTGTCACTCTGGGAGTTGCATTCGCACATCGCAACGCAGTTTCTCAGAACGCTTCCTTCCAGTTTTTATCGGAGGCTATTTCCTTTTCCCCGTAGCCCTCAATGAGCTCCCAAATATCACTTTGCGGAATCCAGGAAAACAGTGCTAGCCAACTGCTACAAGAAGGGAAGGTGAATCTCTGTGTGGTGAATTGACACATCACAAAGCAATTTCGGAGACAGCTTCTTTCTCGTCACGACCTGAGGATGTTTCCGTTTTCACCGTGGGCCCTCAGTGCGCTCCCAGATAGCACTATGCAGATTCCACGGAAACGGTGTTAGCAAACTGCTTCGTGAAGACTAAGTGGGAACTCTGTGAGATGAATTCACGTTTCACTGAGAAGTTTCTCACAAAGCCTCTTTCCAGTTTTCATTTCACGATAGTTCCTTGGTCACCATGAGCTTCATTGCGCTGAGAAATAGCCCAGTGCAGATTGCAATCAAACAGTGTTAGCAAACGGGTCAGTGAAAAGGTGCGTGGAAGTCTAGGAGTCGCATTCACATGTCACAATGCCGTTTCTCCGAAGGCTTCTTTCCAGTTTGTATCTGAGGACGTTTCTCTTTTCACCATATCCCTCCGTGGGCTCCCAAGAGTGGTGTAAGCCTTTGAAATGAACTCACACGTCACAAAGCTGTTTCTCAGAAAGCTGCACTCCGGTTTTTCTCGGAGGATATTCCCTTTCTCCCCACACTCTCCAAACCCATCCGAAATATCGGTTCTCAGAATCCACAAAAACAGCGCTGGGGAACGGCTCCAAGAAACAGTGATGTAACTCGGTCAGATGAAGTCACGTATCTGAAAGCAATTTCTGAGGAAGCTTCTGTCATTTTTATCTGAGGATACTTCCTTTGTCACGGTAAGCTGCGTAGCTCCAAGAAGTCTCCCATTGCGGATTTCAAGGAAACGGTCTTGTCAAACTCATCACTGAAGAGAAAAGTGTAACTCTGTGAGGTGCACTCACACAGCGCAATGCAGTTTCTCACAAAGCTTCTTGCCAGTGTGCATCTGAGGCTATTTCCTTTTCACCGGAGCCCTCAATGAGCTCCCAAATATCGCTTTGCAAATTCCACGAGAACAGTCTTCGCGAAGGGCTTCAGGAGGAGAAAGCTGCAATTCTGTGAGATGAATTCACAGATCACAAAGAAGTTTCTCAGAAAGCTTCCCTCTCCTTTGTAACGGAGGATATTTCCGTTGGCCCCGTAGTCCTCAAAGGGGTCTGAAATATCAGTTTCCAGATTCCACAGAAACAGGGGTAGCCAACGGCTCCATGAAGCACAGGTGTAATTCAGTGAGTTGAAGTCACACATCACAAAGCAGTTTCTCAGAAAGCTTCTATATTTTTGTTTTGGAGCTGAGGTTATTTGTGGTCTCGGAGCTCCACTGTGTGTCTTAGAGCAGGTTCTGCGAAAACACTGTTAGCAAGCTTCTCCATGGAAACAATGATAGAACTCTGTGAGCCGAATTCACCCACAGCAAAGGAGTTTCTGAGGAGAAACTCCTTTGAGTTTCTGAGGAGAATCCTCCCTGCGGATTTGTCTGAGTCTCGAGATTTCACGATTCACCATGGGATTCAACGCTATCCAAGATATCACTCGTGAGAGTCTACAAACACAGTGCTAGCAAACTCCTCCAGGAAGGAGTGGTGTAACCCTGTGAAATGAATTCACACATCACGAAGCAGTTTCTCAGAGAGCTTCCTTCCGGTTTTTCTCGGAGGATAGTTCCCGTCCCCCTATACTCTTCAAGCCCATCCGAAATTATGAGTTCTCAGAATCCACAAAAACCGTGCTAGGAAACGGCTCCAAGACCCAGTGATGCAACTCCGGGAGCTGAAGTCTCGTATCTGAAAGCAATTCCCGAGGAAGCTTCTTTCATTTCTTATCTGAGGATATTTCCTTTGTCACCGTAAGCTGCATAGCGC
Source organism: Macaca nemestrina (assembly GCF_043159975.1). Classification (NCBI taxonomy): domain Eukaryota; kingdom Metazoa; phylum Chordata; class Mammalia; order Primates; family Cercopithecidae; genus Macaca; species Macaca nemestrina. Next base: position 815 of record NW_027257679.1, on the reverse strand, counting down.
TGAGAAGTATCTCGTCGCAAACTTCAAGAAAACGAGGTGCTGGCAAACTGATCACTGAAGAGAAAAGTGTAACTCCGTGAGGCGCATTCACACACCGCAAGGCAGTTTCTCAGAAAGCTTCTTTCCGGTTCTTATCTGAGGATATTTTCTGTTCCCCGTAGCCCACAATGAGCTCCCAAAGATCACTTTGCAGAATCCACGGCAACGGTGTTAGCAAACCGCTACGAGAAGGTAAAGGTGAATCTCTGTGTGGTGGATTCAACATCACAGAGCAATTTCTGAGACAGCTTCTTTCTAGTTATTATCGGAGGATGTCTCCGTGTTCACCATGGGCCTCAATGCGCCCCCAAATATCACTTTGCAGATTCCACGGAAACAGTGTTAGCGAACGGCTTCCTGAAGACTCGGTTGTAACTCTGTGTGATGAATTCACGTATCACAGAGAAGTTTCTCACGCAGCTTCGCTCACGTTTTGCATCGAGGGTATTTCAGCGTAGGCCTGAATTCGAACCAAAGTAGCCCTCCTCAGGTTCCTCAAAGACCGTGTTAAATGACTCTTCCATGAAAGGGGCGTGTAACTCTGTGAGATGAATTCTCACATCACAATCCAGTTTCTAAGACAGCTTCTTTCTCATTTTATCTGAGGATATGTCCTCTGTAAGCTTCATTGCGCTAAGAAATATGCCATGGCAGATTTCAGGAAAACTGTGTTAGCAAGTTGATCACTGAAGAGAAAACTGTAACTCCGTGAGTTGCATTCACACATCCCGACGCCGTTTCTCAAAACACTTCTTTCCTGTTTTTGTCTGAGGACA